>NC_142800.1:39494582-39794582 GCF_049724085.1 Artemia sp. Qi Xiang Cuo | reverse complement strand
AACTAGACCAAAACTCTAAGCTAAAGCTCTTAACTAGAACTAAACTAAATTAAAAGTGTAAATAAAAACTCTAAGCTAAGACTCTAGGCTAAAACTCTAAACTCTAAACTAAAACTCTAAACAAAAACTCTTAACTAAAACTAAAGTCAACTATAGCTCTAACTAAAACTCCAAGTTCAAGTTCAAGTTCATTTAATTTCTCAATAAATCACTACAAGACAAAATAACACTTTTACAATATAAATCAATGGAAAACACAATATTTACAGAGGGTGCCTACACAGTGAGTTATACTCGAAAACAGGCACCCTAAAAAAATAAAAGAAATAATAATAATAATAACAAATGATGAAAAGAAATGATAGTACACTAGATATACTGGGAAGAAAATGAGACACCACACTGAACCCACAGCCCACACCTCAACTCAATAAATTACCACATAATTAATTATTTATCAACAATAGCACCGGCCAACATGACTTAAAATAAATGAATAGTTATCTTTAATTACTTATTAGATATAGTTTGAATTCAGTTTTAGAAACTTGAATAGAAAAACAAAAATCTATATTGATTTCAGAAATATTCTAGAAATTTATTATTGAATCTTTAGGAGAAAATCTGGATCTTTCAGTTCGGATTCTAGGGCAAAGTAATTTGGCTGAACTTCTTAAACAATAACTATTCTGGACCAAAGAAACTAAAGAGAAGTTACTAGAATTTAAAGCCAATGGTAATAATTCTTTTATTTGTTTTAGTCTGAAAAGGAGACAATTGTGCAAGCAGGACAAGTTGAACCTGCAAAATTATTAAAAATGTATACAGGATCTGATTAGGGGATTTGTTAGGGAGGGACGGTGGGGAAGGAAGGAGTTATTTTAACGTATAAAGGGCATTAGTTCGAAGTTGATGATTGGGCTTTATTATAGATGTGACAGTATTTAAATAAGTAACTGGACAGTAATTAAAATAAGAATAGATTAGAGAATAATAAACTGACTTAAGAGCAGGGAAAGGGAGGTGGAATTTTAGATACCGCAGTAACCCCACATTCCTTCCTAGCTGCATCCTTAGCCTATCAAGATGAAGTTTCCAAGATAAATTTTCATCAACCTGTAGCCCTACATACTTTCAAGACTCTCTACTTGCAATGGTAACTAGTTCTCCATTAAAACGAACAGATATTTGGGAAATCGACGGTATGGCATGAGAAATTCGAGAGAAGATGATAAAATGGGTTTTCGAAGAGTTTAACACCATGAGGTGTCAGCAAACCCCTGCAATAGCTTCTTTAGACCAAAACAGAGGTTTTCTCTGACGGATGATTCATCTGAACCTGTGACAGAATTAGCCGTGTCGTCTGTGAATAGGAGAGCAAGTCCATTATCTTTGTGAGTGTCCAGAAGATCATTGGTGTATATTAAACATAGTAGTGGTCCACGAATTGAACCTTGTGGTACTCCTACCTTTTCAGAACATGACATTTTTACCGATCTTACTATAAGACTATAAACTAAAACTCTAAACTAAAACTCTCAACTAAAACTAAACTACAACTCTAAGCTAAAACTCTTAACTAAAACTAAATTAAACTATAACTCTAACTAAAACTCTAAGCTAAGACTCTAAACTAAAACTCTAAACTAAACTACAACTCTTTCCTAAAACTAAACTACAACTCTAAACTAAAATTCTAAATTCTAAACTAGAACTCTTTCCTAAAACTAAACTACAACTCTAAACTAAAATTAACTAAACTATAGCTCTAACTAAAACCCTAAACTAAAACTCTTAACTAAAACTAAACTAAAACTCTAAACTAAAACTCTCAACTAAAACTAAACTAAACTATACCTCTAACTAAAACCCTAATATAAGACTCTAAGCTAAAACTCTAAACTCTAAACTAAAACTCTAAGAGCTGAGACTCTAACTTAAAACTCTAGACTCTAAACTCCAACTAAACTAAACTATAACTCTAACTAAAACTCTAAGCTAATACCAAACTAAAACTCTAAACTAAAACTCTTATCTAAAACTAAACAACAACTCTAAACTAAAGGTCTTGACTAAAACTAAACTAAATTATAACTCTAACTGAAACTGTAAGCTAAGACTAAACTAAAACTCTAAACTCTAAAATAAAACTCTTAAATTAAACTAAACTACAACTCTAAACTAAAACTCTTAACTAAAACTAAACTATACTATAAACTCTAACTAAAACTCTAAGATAAGACTCTAAGCTAAAATTCTAAACTCTAAACCAAAACTCTTAACTAAAACTAAACTTCAAGTCTAAACTAAAACTCTTAACTAAAACTAAACTAAACTATAAGTGTAACTAAAAATTCTAAGCTAAGATTCTAGGCTAAAACTCTAAACTAAAACTAAACTACAACTCTAAACTAAACTCTTAACTAAAACTAAAATAAAATATAACTCTAACCAAAATTCTAAGAGCTGAGACTCTAACTTAAAACTCTATACTCTAAAATAAAACTAAACTAAACTATAACTCTAACTAAAACTGTAAGCTAAGACTCTAAACTAAAACTCTAAAATCTAAACTAAAACTCCTATCTAAAACTGAACAACAACTCAAAGGTAAAACTCTTAACTAAAACTAAACTAAACTATAACTCTAACTAAACTCTTAACTAAAACTCTTAACTCTGAAAGTAAGGAACGACACTAAAAATTAAAATGCGCAGAAA
Source organism: Artemia sp. Qi Xiang Cuo (assembly GCF_049724085.1). Taxonomy (NCBI): domain Eukaryota; kingdom Metazoa; phylum Arthropoda; class Branchiopoda; order Anostraca; family Artemiidae; genus Artemia; species Artemia sp. Qi Xiang Cuo. Next base: position 39,791,862 of record NC_142800.1, on the reverse strand, counting down.
TTATTCCGTATATGAAAGTGGTTGTTCCCTCCTCAACGCATCGCTCTTTGAGCTAAAGTTTTTTAATGTTTTAAAAAGTAGAGTTGGGAGTAGGAACATATTATCCAATACGAAACTTATTGGATATATGGACAATATTATTGAGCTTATTGCAATATTATTGAGCTTAATAAGCTTATTGGATAATATCCAATATATGGGCATTAAAGAGATTTAATGGTTTGATGGTTATATGGTTTGATGGTTATATGATTTGATGTTGTTTCATAGTTCTGTTTGTTGATGGTTATATGGTTTCATGGTTCTGTTTGTTGATTATGTGGTTTGATGTTGTTTCTTAGTTCTGTTCTGTTTGTTGGTCAGCTTATTGGATGTTTCTAAGAGGGCTTTGGAGCTAGGCTATTCATTTCAAAATTAAAGTTTTTAGAACCTGACCTAAACATGAGCTAGAATATTATAATAAAGACAACAACGAGGGGGGCTGATCTACTTCAAAGAATTAGGCTACTTGAATCAGTCAAGTTTATATTATTTATTAGGAAAACTTTGAATGAGGTAACTAAACATAGACATTATATTGAAAACAAGGGAGGAATTTATATTTCGAAAGAGGGCTTTCGAGCTAGGCTATTCACTTAAAAATAACAGTTTGTAGAGCCTGACTTAAACATGAGCTAAATGTTATAATAAGGACAACAAGGAAGGGGGTTGATCTACTTCAAAGCAGTAGGCTACTTATACCAATCAAGTTGAAATGATTTATTAGGAAACTTTGAATGTGGTAACTAAACAAAACATTATAATGTAAACAAGGGGGGAATTGATATTTGGAAAAAGGGCTTTGGAGCTACGCTATTCATTTAAAATTTTAAGTTTGTAAAGTATGACTTAAATTTGAGCTAAATATTATAATACAGACAACAAGGGAGGGTGCTGATCTACTTCAAAGCAGTAGACTACTTAAACCAATCAAGTTAATGTTATTTATTAGGAAACTTTGAATGAGATAAATAAACATAAACATTATAATGAAAACTAGGGGGAATTGATATTTGGAAAGAGGGTTTTGGAGCTAGACTATTCATTTCAAAATTAAAGTTTGTAGAACATGAACTAAACATGATCTAGAATATTATAATAAAGAAAACAAGGAGGGGGGCTGATCTACTTCAAAGCAGTAGGCTGCTTAAACCAATCAAGTTGATATTATTTATTAGGAAACTTTGAATGAGATAACTAAACATAAACATTATAATAAAAACCAGGGGGAATTGATGTTTGAAAAGAGGGCTTTGGAGATAGGCTATTCATTTCAAATTAAAGTTTGTAGAACCTGACCTAAACATGAGTTAAATATTATAATAAAGACAACAAGGTGGGAGCTGATCTACTTCAAAGCAGTAGGCTGCTTAAACCAATCAAGTTGATGTTATTTATTAGGAAACTTTGAGTGAGGTAAATAAACATAATCATTATAATGGAAACGAGGGGGGAATTGATGTTTGGAAAGAGGGCTTTGGAGCTAGGCTATTCATTTCAAAATTAAAGTTTGTAGAACCTGAACTAAACATGAGCTAGAATATTATAATAAAGAAAATAAGGAGGCGGCAGATCTGCTTCAAAGCAGTAGGCTACTTAAACCAATCAAGTTCATATTATTCATTAGAAAACTTTGAATTATGTAAATAAACGTAGACATTATAGTGAAAACAAGGGGTAAATTGATATTTGGAAAGAGGGCTTTGGAGCAAGACCATTCATTTCAAAATTAAAGTTTGTAGAACCTGACCTAAACATGAGCTAGAATATTATAATAAAGACAACAAGGAGAGGGGCTGACCTACTTCAAAGCAGTAGGCTACTTAAATCAATAAAGTGGATATATTTATTAGTAAACTTTGAATGAGATAACTAAACATAAACATTATAATGAAAACAAGGGGGGAATTGATTTTTGGAAAGAGGGCTTTGGAGCTAGTCTATTCATTTCAAAATTAAAGTTTGTAGAACCTGACCTAAACATGAGCTAAAATATTATAATAAAGACAACAAGGAGAGGGGCTGACCTACTTCTAAGCAGTAGGCTACTTAAATCAATCAAGTTGATATTATTTATTAGGAAACTTTGAATGAGATAACTAAACATAAACATTATAATGAAAACAAGTAGGAATTGATGTTTGGAAAGAGGGCTTGGGAGCTAGACTATTCATTTCTAAATTAAAGTTTGTAGAACCTGACCTAAACAATCTTAGACTTTTAGTTAGAGTTATAATGAGTTATAATGAGTTATATAGAGTTTAGTTAGAGTTACATTATAATGAAAACAAGGAGGGAATTGATATTTGGAAAGAGGGCTTTGGAGCCAGGCTATTCATTTCAAAATAAAATTTTTTAGAACCTGACCTAAAAATAAGCTAGAATATTATAATAAAGACAAAAAGGAGAGGGGCTGACCTACTTCAAAGCAGTAGGCTACTTAAATCAATCAAGTTGATATTATTTATTAAGAAACTTTGAATGAGATAACTAAAAATAAACATTATAATGAAAACAAGGGGGTAATTGATGTTTGGAAAGAGGGCTTGGGAGCTAGACTATTCATTTCAAAATTAAAGTTTATGGAACCTGACCTAAACAATCTTAGAGTTTTAGCTTAGAGTTGTAGTTTAGCTTTAGTTAAGAGGTTTAGTTTAGAGTTTAGAGTTTTTGTTTAGAGTTTAGAGTTTTAGTTTAGAGTTTAGAGTTTTAGTTTACAGTCATAGCTTTGAGTTTTAATTAGTTATAGATTAGTTCAGTTTTAGTTAAGAGTTTAGTTAGAGTTATAGTTTAGTTTATCTTTAGTTAAGAGTTTTAGTTTAGAGTTTTTGTTTAGTCTTAGATAAGAGTTTTAGTTTAGACTTTAGACTTTTAGTTTGGAGTCTTAGCCTACAATTTTTGTTATAGTTTAGTTTAGCTTTAGTTTAGAATTTAGAGTTTTAAGTTAGAGTCTCAGCTCTTAGAGTTTTAGTTAGAGTTATATTTTATTTTATTTTTAGTTAAGAGTTTTAGTTTAGAGTTGTAGTTTAGTTTTAGTTAATAGTATTAGTATAGAGTTTTAGCCTAGAGTCTTAGCTTAGAGTTTAAGTTAAACTTATAGTTTAGTTTAGTTTTAGTTAAGAGTTTTAATTTAGAATTGTAGTTTAGTTTAAGTTAAGATTTTTAGTTTAGACTTTTAGCTTAGAGTCTTATCTTAGAGTTTTAGTTAGAGTTTATAGTTTAGTTTTAGTTAAAAGTTTGAGTTTAGTGTTTTAGTTTAGTCTTAGCTTACAGTTTTAGTTAGAGTTATAGTTTACTTTAGTTTTAGTTATGAATTATGGTTTAGAATTGTTGCTTAGTTTTAGATAAGAGTTTTAGTTTAGAGTTTTAGTTTAGAGTCTTAGCTTAGAGTTTTAGTTAATGTTATACTTTAGTTTAGTTTTAGTTTAGAGTCTAAAGTTTTAGTTTAGTGTCTTAGCTTAGAGTTTTAGTTACGATTATAGTTAATTTTAGTTTTAGTTAAGAGTTTTAGTTTAGAGTTGTAGTTTAACTTTAGTTAAGAGTTTTAGTTTAGAGTTTAGAGTATTAGCTTAGAGTCTTAGCTTAGAGTTTTAGTTACAGTTATAGTTTAGTTTCAGTTAAGAGTTTTAGTTTAGAGTTGCAGTTTAGTCTTAGTTAAGAGTTTTAGTTTAGAGTTTAGACTTTTGGTTTAGAGTATTAGCTTAGAGTTTTAGTTAGAGGTATAGTTTAGTTTAGTTTTAGTTGAGAGTTGTAGTTTAGTTTTAGTTAAGAGTTTTAGTTTAGAGTTTTAGTTTAGAGTCTTAGCTTAGAGTTTTAGTTAGAGTTATAATTTAGTTTAGTTTTAGTTTAGTTTAGAGTTGTAGTTTAGTTTTAGTTAATAGTTTAGAGTTTAGAGTTTCAGTTTAGAGTCTTAGCTAAGAGTTTTAGTTTTGAGTCTTAGCTTAGAGTTTTAGTTAGAGTTATAGTTTAGTTTAGTTTTAGTTAAGAGCTTTAGTTTAGAGTTTAGAGTTTTAGTTTAGAGTCTTAGCTTAGAGTTTTAGTTATAGTTTAGTTTAGTTTTAGTTGAGAATTTAGGGTTTTAGTTTAGAGTCTTAGTTTAGAGTTTTAGTTAGAGTTATAGTTTACTTTGGTTTTAGTTAGGAGCTTTAGGTTAGATCTCTAGTTTAGTTTTAGTTAAGAGTTTTAGTTTAGAGCTTATAGTTATAGTTTAGCGTTTTAGTTTAGAGTTTTAGTTAGAGTTATAGTTTAGTTTTAGTTAAGAGTTTTAGTTTAGATATTGGAGTTTTAATGTAAAATGTTAGCTTAGAGTTTTAGTTAGAGTTATAATTTAGTTTAGTTTTAGTTGAGAGTTTTAGTTTAGAATTGTAGTTTAGTTTTAGTTAAGATTTTTAGTTTAGAGCTGTAGTTTAGTTTTAGTTAAGAGTTTTAGTTTAGAGTTCTTGTTTAGTTTTAGATAATCAATCAATCAATCATTTATTACCCACAACTAACAAAAAGTAGTACAAGTGGAGTACATAATAATAAAAAAGAAAAACAAAACAAAAAAAAACTCAACAAACACTATCAATTCAATTAAACAACGAAACGAACGGCAAAAGACTGTGGCCAGGGACAAATTTACAAAATCCGTGTGCAGAAATCTTTGTATGTAGGTCTCCGAGCTTTTGAGTTACACCCGTAGCATAAAAATTTTGAACTAGATACCGATTTCTAGTCCATGGAGGCAGAGAAAGAAGAAATTTGCAAAATTTGAAATATGTAACAATAATCTTTTTTAAATCCTTTAGCTTAAGAACAGAATGAACACCCGAAAAATAAAGCACAGAATGATCAGAAAAGGTCGAGAATAAGCGCCCAAGAGCTCTTCTGTTATATTTTCCACGGTTTGAAAACCTTGGATAAGATAAGAGTTTTAGTTTAGAGTTTAGAGTTTTTGTTTAGATTCTTAGCTTAGAGTTTTAGTTAGAGGTATAGTTTAGTTTAGTTTTAACTAAGAGTTTTAGTTTAGGGTCTTAGCTTAGAGTTTAGAGTTTTAGTTTAGTCTTAGCTTAGAGTTTTAGTTAGTTATAGTTTTAGTTTAGTTTTAGATAAGAGTTTTAGTTTAGACTTATAGTTTAGTTAAGAGTATTAGTTTAGAATTTAGAGCATAAGTTTCGTGTCTTAAATTAGAGTTTTAGTTAGAGTTATAGTTTAGTTTTAGTTAAGAGTTTTTGTTTAGAGTTTAGAGTTTCAGCTTAGTGTTTTAGTTAGAGTTATAGTTTAGTCTAGTTTTAGTTTAGAGTTGTAGTTTAGTTAAGAGTTCTAGTTTAGAGTTTTAGTTAGAGCTATACTTTAGCTTTAGTTAAGAGTTTTAGTTTAGAGCTGTAATTTAGTTTTAGTTAAGAGTTTTAGTTTAGAGTTCTTTTTTAGTTTTAGATAAGAGTTTTAGTTTAGAGTTTAGAGTTTTGGTTTAGAGTCTTAGCTTAGAGTTTTAGTTAGAGGTATAGTTTGGTTAGGTTTAGTTAAGAATTTTAGTTTAGGGCTTTAGCTTAGAGTTTTAGTTTAGAGTCTTAGCTTAGAGTTTTAGTTAGAGTTATAGTTTTAGTTTAGTTTTAGTTAAGAGTTTTAGTATAGAGTTATAGTTTAGTTAAGAGTATTAGTTTAAAGTTGTTGTTTAGTTTTAGATAAGAGTTTTAGTTTAGATTTTAGAGTTTTAGTTTGGAGTATTAGCCTACAGTTTTTGTTAGAGTTATAGTTTAGTTTAGCTTTAGTTTAGTGTTTAGAGTTTTGAGTTAGAGTCTCAGCTCTTAGAATTTTAGTTAGAGTTACATTTAATTTTAGTTTTAGTTAAGAGTTTTAGTTTAGACTTGTAGTTTAATTTTAGTTAAGAGTTTTAGTTTAGAGTTTTAGCTTAGAGTCTAGGTTACGCAAGCGTGCGTAACCTACCCCAAATTAACCTTAAAAATGAATGAAACCCACTCTAAGTTAAGATTAACCTTAATTAACCTTAAAAATGAATAAAACCCACTCTAAGTTAAGACGCTAAACTAAAACTCTAAACTAAAACTCTTAACTAAACTAAAACTCTTATCTAAAACTAAACAACAACTCTAAACTAAAATTCTTAACTAAAACTAAACTAACTAAAACTCTGAATTAAAACTCAACTAAACTATAACTCTAACTAAAACTCTACGTTAGGACTCGAAACTAAAACTACAATCTATAAACTAAAACTCTTAACTAAAACTATAACTCCAACTAAAACTACTAAGCTAAGACTTTAAACTAAAACTCTTAACTAAAACTAAACTAAACTATAGCTCTAACTAAAACTCTAAGTTAAGACGCTAAACTAAAAATCTAAACTCTAAACTAATACTCTTAACTAAACTATAACTCTAAACTAAAACTCTTAATTAAAACTAAACTAAAACTATAACTCTAACTAAAACTCCAAGCTAAAACCCTAAACTAAAACACTTAACTAAAACTAAACTAAACTATATCTCTAAATAAAACTCTAAGCTAAGACTCTAAACTAAATCTCTAAACTCTAAACTAAAACAAAACAAGAACTCTAAACTAAAACTCTTAACTAAAACTAAACTAAACTACAACTCCAACTAAAACTCAAAGCTAAGACTCTAAGCTAATACTCTAAACTCTGAACTAAAACTCTTAACTGAAACTAAACTACAACTCTAAACTAAAACTCTTAACTAAAGCTAAATTATAGCTCTAACTAAAACTCTAAACTAGAACTCTTAACTAAACTACAACTCTACAACTTTAAACTAAAACTAAACTAAACTATAACTATAACTAAAACTAAAAACTAAAACTCTATACTATAAACTAAAACTAAACTACAATTCTAAACTAAAACTCTTAACTAAAACCAATCTAAACTATAAGAGTAACTAAAAACTGTAATCTAAGGCTCTAAACTAAAACTCTAAACTAAAACTAAACTAAACTATAACTCTAACTAAAACTCTAAGCTAAGACTCTAAGCTAATACTCTTAACTAATCTATAACTCTAAACTAAAACTCTTAACTGAAACTTAACTGAACTATAACTCTAACTAAAACTTTAAGCTAAGACTCTAAGCTTATACTCTAAACTCTAAACTAAAACTCTTAACTAAAACTAAACTACAACTCTTAAACCTCTTAACTAAAACTAAACTACAAGTCTAAACTAAAACTATTAACTAAAATTAAACTAAATTATAACTCTATCTAAAACTCTAAGCTAACACTCTAAATCAAAACTCCAATATCAAAACTAAAACTCTTAACTAAAACTAAACTAAAACTAAAACTCTAACTAAAACTCTAAACTAAAACTCTAAACTATAACTATAAACTCTAAACTAAAACTATTAACTAAAACTAAACTACAGATCTAAACTAAAGCTCCTAACTAAAACTAAAGTAAACTATAACTCTAACTAAAACTCTAAGCTAAGACTCGAAACTAAAACCCTAAATTCTAAACTAAAACTAAACTAAACTATAACTATAACTAAAACTAAAAGCTAAGACTCTAAACTAAAACTCTAAACTCTAAACTAAATCTCTTAACTAAAACAAAACTCTAACTAAAACTCTAATCTAAGACTCTAAATTAAAACTCTAAGCTAAGACTCTAAACTGAAACTCTAAGCTCTAAACTAAAACTCTTAACTAAAAATAAACTACAAAACTAAACTAAACTAAACTATAACTCTAACTAGAACTATACAATAAAAATTCAAAATAGGGATAAAATCCTTTTTAATCGACAGTGCATAATAAATTTAAAAAAAAATACCAGATATTTCGGTTAAATATACAGTGACCTTTTACTACTGATGACGGTCACTGTATGTGTGACCGAAATATCTGGTATTTTTAGTGAAATTTATTATACATTGTCTATTAAAAAGGATTTTATCCCTATTTTGAACGTTTATTTTAATCGTCATGGAAAGACAGTGTGGTCTACGAAATTATCTAACTAAAACTCTAAGCTAAGACCCTAAACTAAAACTCTAAACTCTAAACTTAAACTCTTAACTAAAACTAAACTAAACTATTACTCTGACTAAGACTCTAAGCTAAAACCCTAAACCAAAACTCCTAACTGAAACTAAACTACAACTCTAACTAAAACTCTAAGCTAATACCCTAAACTCTGAACTAAAACTCTTAACTAAAACTAAACTACAACTCTAAACTAAAACTCTTAACTAAAACTAAACTAAACCATAAGTCTAACTAAAAACTCTAAGCTAAGACTCTAAGCTAAAACTCTAAACTAAAACTCTTAACTAAAATTAAACTACAAGTCTAAACTAAAAATCTTAACTAAAACCAAACTTAACTATAACTCTAACTAAAAGACTAAGCTAAGACTCTAAACTAAAACTTTAGACTCTAAACTAAAACTAAACTAAACTATGACTCTAACTAAAACTCTAAGCTAAGACTCCAAACTAAAACTCTAAACTCTAAACTAAAACTCTTATCTAAAACTAAACAACAACTAAACTAAAACTCTTGACTAAAACTAAACTAAATTATAACTCTAACTGAAATTCTAAGCTAAAACTCTAAACTAAAACTCTAAACTCTAAACTAAAACTCATAACTAAAACTAAACTACAAATGTAAACTAAAACAAAACTAAACAATAACTTTAACTAAAACTCTAAGATAAGACTAAGCTAAACCTCTTAACTCTAAACTAAAAATCTTAACTAAAACTAAACTACAACTATAAACTAAAACTCTTAACTAGAACTAAACTAAACTATAAGTGTAACTAAAAACTCTAAGCTAAGACTCTAGGCTAAAACTCTAAACTCTAAACTAAAACTCTAAACAAAAACTCTTAACTAAAACTAAAGTCAACAATAACTCTAACTAAAACTCTAAGCTAAGACTCTAAACTAAGACACTTCAATACCACTTAACTACATTTCTAAACTAAAACTTTCAACAGAAGCTAAACTAAATTATATTTCTGACTAAAACTCTAAGCCAGGAGTCTAAATTAAAACTAATTCTAAACTAAAACTAAAACTAAACTACAACTCTAAACTAAAATTCTAAATTCTAAACTAGAACTCTTTCCTAAAACTAAACTACAACTCTAAACTAAAATTAACTAAACTATAGCTCTAACTAAAACCATAAACTAAAACTCTTAACTAAAACTAAACTAAAACTCTAAACTAAAACTCTCAACTAAAACTAAACTAAACTATACCTCTAACTAAAACCCTAATATAAGACTCTAAGCTAAAACTCTAAACTCTAAACTAAAACTCTAAGAGCTGAGACTCTAACTTAAAACTCTAGACTCTAAACTACAACTAAGCTAAACTATAACTCTAACTAAAACTCTAAGCTAAAACTCTTATCTAAAAGTAAACAACAGCTCTAAACTAAAGGTCTTGACTAAAACTAAACTAAATTATAACTCTAACTGAAACTCTAAGCTAAGACTCTAAACTAAAACTCTAAACTCTTAAATAAAACTAAACTACAAATCTAAACTAAAACTCTTAACTAAAGCTTAACTAAACTATAAACTCTAACTAAAACTCTAAGATAAGACTATATGCTAAAACTCTAAACTCTAAACCAAAACACTTAACTAAAACTAAACTACAAATCTAAACTAAAACTCCTATCTGAAACTAAACTAAACTATAAATGTAACTAAAAACTCTAAGCTAAGATTCTAGGCTAAAACTCTAAACTAAAACTAAACTACAACTCTAAACTAAACTCTTAACTAAAACTAAAATGAAATATAATTTTAACTAAAACTCTAAGAGCTGAGACTCTAACTTAAAACTCTAGACTCTAAACTAAAACAGAACTAAACTATAACTCTAACAAAAACTGTAGGGTAAGACTCTAAACTAAAACTCTAGACACAAAACTAAAACTCTTATCTAAAACTGAACAATGGCTCAATAGTAAAACTCTTTATTAAAATTAAACTAAACTATAACTCTAACTAAACTCTTAACTAAAACTCTTAACTCTGAAAGTAAGGAACGACACTAAAAATTAAAATGAGCAGAAATTATTCCGTATATGAAAGTGGATGTTCCCTCCTCAACGCCTCGCTCTTTGAGCTAAAGTTTTTTAATGTTTTAAAAAGTAGAGTTGGGAGTAAGAACATATTATCCAATATGAAACTTATTGGATATATGGACAATATTATTGAGCTTATTGCAATATTATTGAGCTTAATAAGCTTATTGGACAATATCCAATATATGGGCATTAAAGAGATTTAATGGTTTGATGGTTATATTGTTTGATGGTTATATGATTTGATGTTGTTTCATAGTTCTGTTTGTTGATGGTTAGATTGTTTGTTAGTTATATGATTTGATGTTGTTTCTTAGTTCTGTTTGTTGGTCAACTTGTTTGATGTTTCTAAGACTAGTTACCCCGAACAGGGGGGAGTTTACATCATTGCCAGATAAGAAGGGTACTATTTAGTACTTTAAAAGTACCTCTTTCTAGACCTGTTTGTTGATGATTATATGGTTTGATGGTTATATTGTTTGATTGTTATATGATTTGATGTTGTTTCATAGTTCTGTTTGTTGATGGTTATATGGTTTGATGGTTATATTGTTTGATGGTTATATGATTTGATGTTGTTTCATGGTTCTGTTTGTTGATGGTTATATGGTTTGATGGTTATATGATTTGATGTTGTTTCATAATTCTGTTCTGTTTGTTGGTCAACTTGTTTGATGTTTCTAAGAGGGCTTTGGAGCTAGGCTATTCATTTCAAAATTAAAGTTTTTAGAACCTGACCTAAACATGAGCTAGAATATTATAATAAAGACAACAACGAGGGGGCTGAGCTACTTCAAAGCAGTGGGCTACTTAAATCAATCAAGTTGATATTAATTATTAGGAAAACTTTGAATGAGGTAACTAAACAAAACATTATAATGAAAACAAGGGGGGAATTGATATTTGGAAAATGGGCTTTGGAACTAGACTATTCACTTAAAATTTAAAGTTTGTAGAACCTGACCTAAACATTAGCTAAATATTATAATAAAGACAACAAGGAAGGGTGCTGATCTGCTTCAAAGCAGTAGGCTACTTAAACCAATCAAATTCATATTATTCATTAGGAAAACTTTGAATGAGGTAACTAAACATAAACATTATAGTGAAACAAGGGGGAAATTGATCTTTGGAAAGAGGGCTTTGGAGCTAGACTATTCATTTAAAAATTAAATTTTGTATAGCCTTACTCAAACTTGAGCTAAATATTATAATAAAGACAACAAGGAGGGGTGCTGGACTACTTCAAAGCAGTAGACTGCTTAATCCCATCAACTAAATGTTATTTATTAGGAAACTTTGAATGAGATAAATAAACATAAACATTATAATGAAAACTAGGGGGAATTGATATTTGGAAAGAGGGTTTTGGAGCTAGACTATTCATTTCAAAATTAAAGTTTGTAGAACCTGAACTAAACATGAGCTAGAATATTATAATATAGAAAACAAGGAGGGGGGCTGAACTACTTCAAAGCAGTAGGCTTCTTAATCCAATCAAGTTGATATTATTTATTAGGAAACATTGAATGAGATAACTAAACATAAACATTATAATAAAAACCAGGGGGAATTGATGTTTGAAAAGAGGGCTTTGGAGCTAGGCTATTCATTTCAAATTAAAGTTTGTAGAACCTGACCTAAACATGAGTTAAATATTATAATAAAGACAACAAGGAGGGGGCTGATCTACTTCAAAGCAGTAGGTTGCTTAAACCAATCAAGTTGATGTTATTTATTAGGAAACTTTGAATGAGATAACTAAACATAAACATTATAATGAAAACAAGGGGGGAATTGATGTTTGGAAAGAGGGCTTTGGAGCTAGTCTATTCATTTCAAAATTAAAGTTTGTAGAACCTGACCTAAACATGAGCTAGAATATTATAATAAAGATAAGAAGGAGGCGGCAGATCTACTTCAAAGCAGTAGGCTACTTAAATCAATCAAGTTCATATTATTTATTAGAAAACTTTGAATGAGGTAAATAAACATAATCATTATAATGAAAACAATGGGGGAATTGATATTTGGAAAGAGGGCTTTGGAGCTAGTCTATTCATTTCAAAATTAAAGTTTGTAGAACCTGACCTAAACATGAGCTAAAATATTATAATAAAGACAAAAAGGAGAGGGGCTGACCTACTTCAAAGCAGTAGGATACTTAAATCAATAAAGTGGATAAATTTATTATTAAACTTTGAATGAGATAACTAAACATAAACATTATAATCAAAACAAGGGGGGAATTGATGTTTGGAAAGAGGGCTTTGGAGCTAGTCTATTCATTTCAAAATTAAAGTTTGTAGAACCTGACCTAAACATGAGCTAAAATATTATAATAAAGACAACAAGGAGAGGGGCTGACCTACTTCTAAGCAGTAGGCTACTTAAATCAATCAAGTTGATATTATTTATTAGGAAACTTTGAATGAGATAACTAAACATAAACATTATAATGAAAACAAGGGGGAATTGATGTTTGGAAAGAGGGCTTGGGAGCTAGACTATTCATTTCTAAATTAAAATTTGTAGAACCTGACCTAAACAATCTTTGACTTTTAGTTAGAGTTATAGTATAGTTTAGTGTTAGTTAAGAGTTTTAGCTTAGAGTTGTAGTTTAGTTTTAGTTAAGAGTTTTAGTTTAGAGTTTAGAGTTTTAGTTTAGAGTCTTAGCTTAGAGTTTTAGTTAGAGTTATACTTTAGTTTAGTTTTAGTCAAGAGTTTTAGTTTAGAGTTTAGAGTTTAGTTAGGTTTAGAGTTTTAGTTTACAGTCATAGCTTAGAGTTTTAATTAGTTATAGATTAGTTTAGTTTTAGATAAAAGTTTAGTTAGAGTTATAGTTTAGTTTAGCTTTAGTTAACAGTTTTAGTTTAGAGTTATTGTTTAGTTTTAGATAATAGTTTTAGTTTAGAGTTTAGAGTTTTAGTTTGGAGTCTTAGCCTACAGTTTTTGTTAGAGTTATAGTTTAGTTTAGTTTTAGTTTAGAGTTTTGAGTTAGAGTCTCAACTCTTAGATTTTTAGTTAGAGTTACATTTTATTTTAGTTTTAGTTAATAGTTTTAGTTTACAGTCTTAGCCTAGAGTCTTAGCTTAGAGTTTTTATTTACACTTATAGTTTAGCTTAGTTTTAGTTAATAGTTTTAGTTTAGAGTTCTAGTTTAGTTTCAGTTAAGAGTTTTAGTTTAGAGTTTTAGCTTAGAGTCTTATCTTAGAGTTTTAGTTAAGGTTTATAATTTAGTTTTAGTAAAGAGTTTTAGTTTAGAGTTTAGAGTTTTAGTTTAGAGTCTTAGCTTAGAGTTTAAGTTAGAGTTATAATTTAGTTTAGTTTTAGTCAAGAGTTTTAGTTTAGATTTGTTGTTTAGTTTCAGATAAGAGTTTTAGTTTAGAGTTTTAGTTTGGAGTCTTAGTTTATAGTTTTAGCTAGAGTTATACTTTAGTTTAGTTTTAGTTTAGAGTTTAAAGTTTTAGTTTAGAGTCTTAGCTTAGAGTTTTAGTTAGGATTATAGTTAATTTTAGTTTTAGTTAAGAGTTTTAGTTTAGACTTGTAGTTTAATTTTAGTTAAGAGTTTTAGTTTAGAGTTTAGAGTATTAGCTTAGAGTCTTAGCTTAGAGTTTTAGTTACAGTTATAGTTTAGTTTAGTTTCAGTTAAGAGTTTTAGTTTAGAGTTGCAGTTTAGTCTTAGTTAAGAGTTTTAGTTTAGAGTTTAGACGTTTGGTTTAGAGTCTTAACTTAGAGTTTTAGTTAGAGTTATAGTTTAGTTTAGTTTTAGTTTAGAGTTGTAGTTTACTTTTAGTTAAGAGTTTTAGTTTATAGTTGTAGTTTACAGTCTAAGCTTAGAGTTTTAGTTAAAGTTATAATTCAGTTTATTTTTAGTTTTGCTTAAAGTTTTAGGTTTGTTTTAGTTAATACTTTTTGTTTAGAGTTTAGAGTTTCAGTTTAGAGTCTTAGCTAAGAGTTTTAGTTTAGAGTCTTATCTTAGAGTTTTAGTTATAGTTTAGTTTTAGTTGAGAATTTAGGGTTTTAGTTTAGAGTCTTAGTTTAGAGTTTTAGTTAGAGTTATAGTTTACTTTGGTTTCAGTTAGGAGCTTTAGGTTAGATCTCTAGTTTAGTTTTAGTTTAGAGCTTATAGTTATAGTCTAGCGTTTTAGTTTAGAGTTTTAGTTAGAGTTATAGTTTTAGTTTAGTTTTAGTTAAGAGTTTTAGTTTAGATATTGGAGTTTTAATGTAAAATGTTAGCTTAGAGTTTTCGTTAGAGTTATAATTTAGTTTAGTTTTAGTTAAGAGTTTTAGTTTAGAATTGTAATTTAGTTTTAGTTGAGATTTTTAGTTTAGAGCTGTAGTTTAGTTTTAGTTAAGAGTTTTAGTTTAGAGTTCTTGTTTAGTTTTAGATAAGAATTTTAGTTTAGAGTTTAGAGTTTTTTTTTAGATTCTGAGCTTAGAGTTTTAGTTAGAGGTATAGTTTAGTTTAGTTTTAACTAAGAGTTTTAGTTTAGGGTCTTAGCTTAGAGTTTAGAGTTTTAGTTTATAGTTTTAGCTTAGAGTTTTAGTTATAGTTTAGTTTAGTTTTAGTTGAGAATTTAGGGTTTTAGTTTAGAGTCTTAGTTTAGAGTTTTAGTTAGAGTTATAGTTTACTTTGGTTTTAGTTAGGAGCTTTAGGTTAGATCTATAGTTTAGTTTTAGTTAAGAGTTTTAGTTTAGAGCTTATAGTTATAGTTTAGCGTTTTAGTTTAGAGTTTTAGTTAGAGTTATAGTTTTAGTTTAGTTTTAGTTAAGAGTTTTAGTTTAGATATTGGAGTTTTAATGTAAAGTGTTAGCTTAGAGTTTTAGTTAGAGTTATAATTTAGTTTAGTTTTAGTTAAGAGTTTTGGTTTAGAGTTCTTGTTTAGTTTTAGTCAAGATTTTTAGTTTAGAGCTGTAGTTTAGTTTTAGTTAAGAGTTTTAGTTTAGAGTTCTTGTTTAGTTTTAGATAAGACTTTTAGTTTAGAGTTTAGAGGTTTTTTTTAGATTCTTAGCTTAGAGTTTTAGTTAGAGGTATAGTTTAGTTTAGTTTTAACTAAGAGTTTTAGTTTAAGGTTTTAGCTTAGAGTTAAGAGTTTTAGTTTAAAGTCTTAGCTTAGAGTTTTAGTTAAAGTTATAATTTTAGTTTAGTTTTAGTTAAGAGTTTTAGTTTAGAGTTTAGAGTTTCAGCTTAGAGTTTTAGTTAGAGTTATAGTTTAGTCTAGTTTTAGTTTAGAGTTGTGGTTTAGTTAAGAGTTCTAGTTTAGAATTTTAGTTAGAGCAATACTTTAGCTTTAGTTAAGAGTTTTAGTTTAGAGCTGTAATTTAGTTTTAGTTAAGAGTTTTAGTTTAGATTTCTTTTTTAGTTTTAGATTAGAGTTTTAGTTTAGAGTTTAGAGTTTTGGTTTAGAGTCTTAGCTTAGAGTTTTAGTTAGAGTTATAGTTTTAGTTTAGCTTTAGTTAAGAGTTTTAGTATAGAGTTATAGTTTAGTTAAGAGTTTTAGTTTAGAGTTATTGTTTAGTTTTAGATAAAAGTTTTAGTTTTGTGTTTAGAGTTTTAGTTTGGAGTCTTAGCCTACAGTTTTTGTTAGAGTTATAGTTTAGTTCAGTTTTAGTTTAGTGTCTAGAGTTTTAAGTTAGAGTCTCAGCTCTTAGATTTTTAGTTAAAATTATATTTCATTTTAGTTTTAGTTAAGAGTTTTAGTTTAGAGTTGTAGTTTAGTTTTAGTTAATAGTATTAGTATAGAGTTTTAGCCTAGAGTCTTAGCTTAGAGTTTTTAGTTACACTTATAGTTTAGTTTAGTTTTAGTTAAGAGTTTTAGTTTAGAGTTGTAGTTTAGTTTCAGTTAAGATTTTTAATTTAGACTTTTATCTTAGAGTCTTATCTTAGAGTTTTAGTTAGAGTTTATAGTTTAGTTTTAGTTAAGAGTTTTAGTTTAGAGTTTAGAGTTTTAGTTTAGAGTCTTAGCTTAGAGTTTCAGTTATAGTTATAATTTAGTTTAGTTTTAGTCAAGAGTTTTGGTTTAGAGTTGTTGTTTAGTTTTAGATAAGAGTTTTAGTTTAGAGTTTTAGTTTGGAGTCTTAGCTTAGAGTTTTAGTTAAAGTTATACTTTAGTTTAGTTTTAGTTTAGAGTCTAAAGTTTTAGTTTAGAGTCTTAGCTTAGAGTTTTAGTGAGGATTATAGTTAATTTTAGTTTTAGTTAAGAGTTTTAGTTTAGACTTGTAGTTTAGTTTTAGTTAAGAGTTTTAGTTTAGAGTTTTAGCTTAGAGTCTTAGCTTAGAGTTTTTAGTTAGAGTTATGGTTTAGTTTAGTTATTGTTAAGAGTTTTAGTTTAGAGTTGTAGTTTAGTTTTAGTTAAGAGTTTTAGTTTAGAGTTTAGAGTTTTAGTTGAGAGTTTTAGCTTAGAGTTTTAGTTAGAGTTATAGTTTAGTTTAGTTTTTCAGGTTCAGGTTCATTGAGGTTCAGGTTCATACACTTTTTTTAACAAAAAAACTACTCAATGTGACAACAGGTCGCACTAAAGCAAGAAGATGCTTGAAAAAGCGACCGGTTGGATATCATGCATGCCAAATCATCAAACCAATTAAAATGAAAAAAGGGGAAAACAATAATAATAACTGAAAATAATGATAAATATATAATGGCACAAAATATAAAAAAAAATAAAAAAAATATCTAAAAAAAAAAAAAAAAAAAAAAAAAAAAAGCCTTATCTCGAACCATTAAAACTACCAAATTCCTGAAAAGAAATGATTTTTAATACGGGTTTTAAGTTGCGTTTAGAGTTGTAGTTTAGTCTTAGTTAAGAGTTTTAGTTTAGAGTTTTGGTTTAGGGATTTAGCTTAGAGTCTTTGTTAGAGTAATAGTTTAGTTTAGTTTTAGTTGAGAGTTGTAGTTTAGTTTTAGTTAAGAGTTTTAGTTTAGAGTTTTAGTTTAGAGTCTTAGCTTAGAGTTTTAGTTAGAGTTATAATTTAGTTTAGTTTTAGTTTAGTTTAGAGTTGTAGTTTAGTTTTAGTTAATAGTTTTTGTTTAGAGTTTAGAGTTTCAGTTTAGAGTCTTAGCTAAGAGTTTTAGTTTAGATTCTTAGCTTAGAGTTTTAGTTAGAGTTATAGTTTAGTTTGAGTTAAGAGTTTTAGTTTAGAGTTTTAGTTTAGAGTCTTAGCTTAGAGTTTTAGTCATAGTTATAGTTTAGTTTAATTTTAGTTGAGAATTTAGGGTTTTAGTTTAGAGTCTTAGTTTAGAGTTTTAGTTAGAGTTATAGTTTGATTTGGTTTTAGTTAGGAGCTTTAGTTTAGATCTGTAGTTTAGTTTTAGTTAAGAGTTTTAGTTTAGAGTTTATAGTTATAGTTTAGAGTTTTAGTTTAGAGTTTTAGTTACAGTTATAGTTTTAGTTGAGTTTTGGTTAAGAGTTTTAGTTTAGATATTGGAGTTTTAATGTAAAGTGTTAGCTTAGAGTTTTAGTTAGAGTTATAATTTAGTTTAGTTTTAGTTAAGAGTTTTAGTTTAGAGTTCTTGTTTAGTTTTAGATAAGAGTTTTAGTTAAGAGTTTAGAGTTTTAGTTTAGAGTCTTAGCTTACAGTATTAGTTAGAGGTTTAGTTTGTTTTAGTTTTAGCTAAGATTTCCAGTTTAGAGTTTAGTTTAGAGTTTATAGTTTGAGCTTATAGTCTAAGGTTACATTTTTAGTTAGAGTTATAGTTTTAGTTTAGTTTTAGTTAAGAGTTTTAGTTTAGAGTTATAGTTTAGTTAAGAGTATTAGTTTAGAGTTTAGAGTTTTAGTTTAGCGTCTTAACTTAGAGTTTTAGTTAGAGTGTTAGTTTGAGTTATAGTTTTATAGTTATAGTGTATAATAAATTTCACAAAAAATACCAGATATTTTGGTCAAATATACAGTGACCTTTTACTACTGATGACGGTCACTGTATATGTGACCGAAATATCTGGTAGTTTTTGTGAAATTTATTATACACTGTCTATTAAAAAGGATTTTATCCCTATTTTGAACTTTTTTTTTATCATCATGGAAAGGCAGTGTGGTCTCCGATATTATCTAACTAAAACTCTAAGCTAATACTCTAAGCTAAAACTCTAAACTCTAAAATAAAACTCTTAACTGAAACTAAACTACAACTCTTAACTAAAACTAAACTAAACTATTACTCTGACTAAGACTCTAAGCTAAAACCCTAAACCAAAACTCTAAATTTTAAACTAAAACTCTTAACTGAAACTAAACTAAACTATAACTAAAACTAAAACTCTAAGCTAATACTCTAAACTCTGAACTAAAACTCTTAACTAAAACTAAACTACAACTCTAAAATAAAACTCTTAACGAAAACTATACTAAACCATAAGTCTAACTAAAAACTCTAAGCTAAGACTCTAAGCTGAAACTCTAAACTAAAACTCTTAACTAAAATTAAACTACAAGTCTAAACTAAAAATATTAACTAAAACTAAACTTAACAATAACCCTAACTAAAACTCTAAGCTAAGACACTAAACTAAAACTTTAGACTCTAAAGTAAAACTAAACTAAACTATAACACTAACTAAAACTCTAAGCTAAGACTCTAAACTAAAACTCTAAACTAAAACTCTTATCTAAAACTAAACAACAACTCTAAACTAAAACTCTTGACTAAAACTAAACTAAATTATAACTCTAACTGAAACTCTAAGCTAAGACTCTAAACTAAAACTCAAAACTCTAAACTAAAACTCTTAACTAAAACTAAACTACAACTGGTAAATAAAACAAAACTAAACTATAAACTCTAACTAAAACTCAAAGCTAAGACTCTAAACTAAAACTCTAAACTCTAAACTAAAACTCTTAATTAAAACTAAACTACAACTCTAATCTAAATCTCTTAACTAAAACAAAACTAAACTATAGCCGTAACTGAAAACTCTAAGCTAAGACTCTAGGCTAACACTCTAAACTCTAAACTAAAACTCTAAACTCTAAACAAAAACTCTTAACTAAAACTAAAGTAAACTATAACTCTAAAAACTGTAAGTTAAGACTATGAACTAAAACTCTAAACTAAAACTCTTAACTAGAAATAAACTACAACTCTAAGCTAAAACTCTTAACTAAAACTAAACTATAACTCTAACTAAAACTCTAAGCTATGACTCTAAACTAAAACTCTAAACTCTAAACTAAAACTCTTACCTGAAACTAAACTAAAACTCTAAACTCTAAACTAAAACTCTTACCAGAAACTAAACTACAACTCTAAACTAAAACTCTTAACAAAAACTAAACTAAACTATAACTCTAACTGAAACTCTAAGATAAGACTCTAAGCTAAAACTCTAAACTCTAAACTAAAACTCTAAGAGCTGAGACTCTAACATAAAACTCTAGACTCTAAACTACAACAAAACTAACTATAGCTCTAACTAAGACTCTAAGCTAATACTCTAAACTCTAACTAAAACTCTAAACTAAAACTCTTGACTAAAACTAAACTGAATTATAACTCTAACTGAAACTCTAAGCTAAGACTCTAAACTAAAACTCTTAACTTAGACTAAACTACAACTCTAAACTAAAACTCTTAACTAAAACGAAACTAAACTTAAACTCTAACTAAGACTCTAAGATAAGACTCTAAGCTAAAACTCGAAACTAAAACTAAACTACAACTCTAAACTAAAACTCTTAACTAAAACTAAACAAAAACTCTAAACAAAAACTCTTAACTAAAACTAAACTAAACCGTAACTCTAACTAAACTCTTAACTTAAACTAAACTAATCGATAACTAACTAAAACTGTAAGTTATGACTCTAAACTAAAACTCTAAACTCTAAACTAAAACTCTAAACTCTAAACAAAAACCTTTTAACTAAAACTAAACTCAATTCTGATAAATTAGCGCTTTACTGAAACTGAACGTGCTTGAGAACTTCGGAGAAATAAATAAAAAACAATTTTTTTATCTGAAAGTAAGGAACGACACTAAAAATTAAAATGAGCAGAAATTATTCCGTATATGAAAGTGGCCGTTCCCTCCTCAACGCCTCGCTCTTTGAGCTAAAGTTTTTTAATGTTTTAAAAAGTAGAGCTGGGAGTAGGAACATATTATCCAATATGAATATCCATCAGTTTTAGTTTGGAGTCTTAGCTTAGAGTTTTAGTTAAAGTTATACTTTAGTTTAGTTTTAGTTTAGAGTCTAAAGTTTTAGTTTAGAGTCTTAGCTTAGAGTTTTAGTGAGGATTATAGTTAATTTTAGTTTTAGTTAAGAGTTTTAGTTTAGACTTGTAGTTTAATTTTAGTTAAGAGTTTTAGTTTAGAGTTTTAGCTTAGAGTCTTAGCTAAGAGTTTTAGTTAGAGTTATAGTTTAGTTTGGTTTTAGTTAATAGTTTTAGTTTAGAGTTGTAGTTTAGTTTTAGTTAAGAGTTTTAGTTTAGAGTTTAGACTATTAGCTTAGAGTCTTAGCTTAGAGTTTTAGTTAGATTTATAGTTTAGTTTCAGTTAAGAGTTTTAGTTTAGAGTTGTAGTTTAGTCTTAGTTAAGAGTTTTAGTTTAGAGTTTAGAGTTTTAGTTTTGGGATTTAGCTTAGAGTCTTTGTTAGAGTAATAGTTTAGTTTATTTTAATTGAGAGTTGTAGTTTAGTTTTAGTTAAAAGCTTTAGTTTAGAGTTTTAGTTTAGTGTCTTAGCTTAGAGTTTTAGTTAGAGTTATAGTTTAGTTTAGTTTTAGTTTAGTTTAGAGCAGTGGTTTAGATTTAGTTACGAGTTTTAGTTTAGAGTTTAGAGTTTCAGTTTAGAGTCTTAGCTTAGAGTTTTAGTTTAGAGTCTTAGCTTAGAGTTTTAGTTAGAGTTATAGTTTAGTTTAGCTTCAGCTAAGAGTTTTAGTTTAGAGTTGTAGTTTAGAGTCTTAGCTTAGAGTTATAGTTATAGTTATAGTTTAGTTTAGTTTTTAATGAGAATTTAGGGTTTTAGCTTAGGGTTTTAGTTAGAGTTATAGTTTACTTTAGTTTTAGTTAGGAGCTTTAGTTTAGATCTGTAGTTTAGTTTTAGTTAAGAGTTTTAGTTTAGAGTTTATAGTTATAGTTTAGAGTTTTAGTTTAGAGTTTTAGTTACAGTTATAGTTTTAGTTGAGTTTTGGTTAAGAGTTTTAGTTTAGATATTGGAGTTTTAATGTAGAGTGTTAGCTTAGAGTTTTAGTTAGAGTTATAATTTAGTTTAGTTTTAAATAAGAGTTTTAGTTTAGACTTGTAGTTTAGTTTTAGTTAACAGTTTTAGTTTAGAGTTTTAGTTTAGTTTTTAGTTAAGAGTTTTTAGTTTAGAGTTTAGAGTATTAGCTTAGAGTATTAGCTTAGAGTTTTAGTTAGAGTTTTAGTTTAGCTTAGTTTTAGTCAAGAATTTTAGTTTATAGTTCTTGTTTAGCTTTGGATAAGAGTTTTGGTTAATTGTTTAGAGTTTTAGTTTAGAGTCTTAGCTTAGAGTTTTAGTTAGAGGTATAGTTTAGTTTTAGCTAAGAGTTTTAGTTTAGGGTTTTAGCTTAGAGTTTAGAGTTTTAATTTAGAGTCTTAGCTTAGAGTTTTAGTTAGAGTTATAGTTTTAATTTAGTTTTAGTTAAGAGTTCTAGTTTAGAGTTATAGTTTAGTTAAGAGTATTATTTTAGAGCTTATATTTTTAGTTTAGCGTCTTAAATTAGAGTTTTAGTTAGAGTTATAGTTTAGTTTTAGTTAAGAGTTTTAGTTTAGAGTCTTAGCTTAGAGTTTTTAGTTAAACTTATAGTTTAGTTTAGATTTAGTTAAAAGTTTTAGTTTAGAGTTGTAGTTTATAGTTAAGAGTTTTAGTTTAGAGTTTAGAGTTTTAGCTTAGAGTTTTAGTTAGAGTTATAGTTTAGTTTAGTTTTAGTTTAGAGTTGTAGTTTAGTTAAGAGTTCTAGTTTAGAGTTTTAGTTAGAGCTATACTTTAGCTTTAGTTAAGAGTTTTAGTTTAGAGTTGTAGTTTAGTTTTAGTTAAGAGTTTTAGTTTAGAGTTTAGAGTATTAGCTTAGAGTCCTAGCTTAGAGTTTTAGTTAGAGTTATAGTTTAGTTTAGTTTTAGTTTAGAGTTTTAGTTTACAGTTTAGAGTTTTAGTTTAGAGTCTTAGCTTAGAGTTTGAGCTAGAGTTATAGTTTAGTTTAGTTTTAGTTAAGAGTTCTAGTTTAGGGCTCTAGCTTAGAGTTTAGAGTTTTAGTTTAGAGTCTTAGCTTATAGTTTTAGTTAGAGTTATAGTTTTAGTTAAGAGTATTAGTTTAGAGTTTAGAGTTTTAGTTTTGCGTCTTAACTTAGAGTTTAAGGTAGAGTAATAGTTTAGTTTAGTTTTAGTTAAGAGTTTTAGTATAGAGTTTTAGCTTAGAGTTTTAGTTGGAGTTATAGTTTTAGTTTAGTTTTAGTTAAGAGTTTTAGTTTAGAGGTTGGAGTTTTAGTTTCGAGTCTTAGCTTAGAGTTTTAGTTAGAGTTATGGTTTAGTTTAGTTTAGTTTTAATTAAGAGTTTTAGTTTAGAGTTTAGAGATTTGGTTTTGGGATTTAGCTTAGAGTCTTTGTTAGAGTAATAGTTTAGTTTAGTTTTAGTTGAGAGTTTTAGTTTAGTTTTAGTTAAGAGTTTTAGTTTAGAGTTTTAGTTTAGAGTCTTAGCTTAGAGTTTTAGTTAGAGTTATATTTTAGTTTAGTTTTAGTTTAGTTTAGAGTTTCAGTTTAGAGTCTTAGCTTAGAGTTTTAGTTTAGAATCTTAGCTTAGAGTTTTAGTTACAGTTATAGTTTAGTTTAGTTTTATTGAAGAGTTTTAGTTTAGAGATTTAGTTTAGAGTCTTAGCTTAGAGTTTTAGTTATAGTTATAGTTTAGTTTTAGTTGAGAATTTAGGGTTTTATTTTAGAGTCTTAGCTTAGAGTTTTAGTTTAGAGTCTTAGCTTAGAGTTTTAGTTGGAGTTATAGTTTAGTTTAGTTTTATTTAAGAGTTTTAGTTTAGAGCTTAGAGTTTTAGTTTAGAGTCTTAGCTTAGAGTTTTAGTTATAGTTATAGTTTAGTTTAGATTTAGTTGAGAATTTAGGGTTTTAGTTTAAAGTCTTAGCTTAGAGTTTTAGTTAGATTTATAGTTTTAGTTTAGTTTTAGTTAAGAGTTTTAGTTTCGATATTGGAGTTTTAATGTAGTGTTAGCTTAGAGTTTTAGTTTGAGTTATAATTTAGTTCAGTTTTAGTTAAGAGTTTTAGTTTAGACTTGTAGTTTAGTTTTAGTTAAGATTTTTAGTTTAGAGTTGTAGTTTAGTTTTAGTTAAGAGTTTTAGTTTAGAGTTTATAGTATTAGCTTAGAGTTTTAGTTAGAGTTATAGTTTAGTTTAGTTTTAGTTAAGAGTTTTAGTTTAGAGTTGTTGTTTAGTTTTAGTTTAGAGTTTAAAGATTTAGTTTAGAGTCTTAGCTTAGAGTTTCATTTAGATGTATAGTTTAGTTTAGTTTTAGTTAAGTGTTTTATTTTAGGGTTTTAGCTTAGAGTTTTAGTTTAGAGTCTTAGCTTAGAGTTTTAGTTAGAGTTATAGTTTTAGTTTAGTTTTAGTTAAGAGTTTTAGTTTAGAGTTATAGTTTTGTTAAGAGTATTAGTTTAGAGTTTAGAGTTTTAGTTTAGTGTCTTAACTTAGAGTTTTAGTTAGAGTTATAGTTTAGTTTAGTTTTAGTTAAGAGTTTTAGTTTAGAGTCTTAGCTTAGAGTTTTAGTTAGAGTTATAGTTTTAGTTAAGTTTTAGTTAAGAGTTTTAGTTTAGAGATTGGAGTTTTAGTTTCGAGTCTTAGCTTAGAGTTTTAGTTAGAGTTATTTTTTAGTTTAGTTTTAATTCAGAGTTTTAGTTTAGAGTCATAGCTTAGTTTTAGTTAGTTTAGTTTTAGTTAAGAATTATAGTTTAGAGTTGTTATTTAGTTTTAGATAAGAGTTTTAGTTTAGAGTTTAGAGTTTTAGTTGGAGTTATAGTTTAGTTTACTTTTAGTTTAGAGTCTAGAGTTTAAACTCTAAGCTAAGACTCTAAACTAAAACTCTTAACTAAGACTAAACTATAACTCTACCTAAAACTCTAATTTAAGATGCTAAACTAAAACTCTAAACTCTAAACTAATGCTCTTAACTAAACTATAACTATAAACTAGAAATCCTAACTAAAACTAAACTAAAACAATAACTCTAACTAAGACTCAAAGGTAATACTCTAAACTAAAACCCTTAACTCTAATCTAAAATCCTAAACTAAAACTCTCAGCTAAAACTAAATTACAACTCTAAACTAAAACTCTTAACTAAAACTAAACAACAAGTCTAAATTAAAA
Organism: Artemia sp. Qi Xiang Cuo; assembly: GCF_049724085.1. Lineage (NCBI taxonomy): Eukaryota > Metazoa > Arthropoda > Branchiopoda > Anostraca > Artemiidae > Artemia > Artemia sp. Qi Xiang Cuo. The sequence continues at coordinate 39,767,424 of NC_142800.1, read as the reverse complement.
CTCTTAACGAAAACTAAACTAAACTATAACTCTTAACTAAAAATCTAATCTAAAACTCTAAATTAAAACTCTAGACTCTAAACTAAAAGTAAACTAAACTATAACTCTAACTAAAACTCTAAACTAAAACTCTTATTTAAAACTAAACAACAACTCTAAACTAAAATTCTTAACTAAAACTAAACTAAACCATAACTCTAACTGAAACTAAATAACTAAACTAAACCTAAATAACTAAATAACTAAAACTAAACTAAACAATAACTCTAACTGAAACTAAATAAACTAAAAAACTAAATAACTTTAACTGAAACTCTAAGCTAAGACTCTAAACTAAAACTGAAAACTCTAAACTAAAACTCTTAACTAAAACTAAACTAAACTATAAACTCTAACTAAAACTCTAAGCAAAGATTCTAAGCTAAAACTCTAAACTCTAAATAAAATCACTTAACTAAAACTAAACTATAAATCTAAACTAAAACTCTTAGCTAGAACTAAACTAAACTATAAGTGTAACTAAAAACTCTAAGCTAAGACTCTAGGCTAAAACTCTGAAACTCTAAACTAAAACTCTAAACAAAAACTCTTAACTAAAACTAAAGTCAACAATAACTCTAACTAAAACTCTAAGTTAAGACTATAAACTACAACTCTAAGCTAAAACTCTTAACTAAAACTAAACTATAACTCTAACTAAAACTCTAAGCTAAGACTCTAAACTAAAACTCTAAACTCTAAACTAAAACTCTTACCTGAAACTAAACTAAAACTCTAAACTAAAATTAACTAAACTATAACTCTAGCCAAAACTCTAAGATAAGACTCTAAGCTAAAACTCTAAACTAAAATTCTAAGAGCTGAAACTCTAACTTAAAACTCTAGACTCTAAACTCAAACTAAACTAAACTATAACTCTAACTAAAACTCTAAGCTAATACCAAACTAAAACTCTAAACTAAAACTCTTATCTAAAACTAAACAACAACTCTAAACTAAAACTCTTGACTAAAACTAAACTAAATTATAACTCTAACTGAAACTGTAAGCTAAGACTAAACTAAAACTCTTAACTTAAACTAAACTACAACTCTAAACTAAAACTCTTAGCTAAAACTAAACTAAACTATAACTCTGACTAAAACTCTAAGATAAGACTCTAAGCTAAAACTCTAAACTCTAAACTAAAACTCTTAACTAAAACTAAACTACAACTCTAAACAAAAACTCTTAACTAGAACGAAACTAAACTATAGGTTTAGTCTATAAGCTAAGACTCTAGGCTAAAACTCTAAACTAAAACTAAACTACAACTCTAAACTAAAACTCTTAACTAAAACTAAAATAAAATATAATTTTAACTAAAACTCTAAGAGCTGAGACTCTAACTTAAAACTCTAGACTCTAAGCTAAAACTAAACTAAACTATAACTCTAACAAAAACTGTAGGCTAAGACTCCAAACTAAAACTCTAAACTCTAAACTAAAACTCTTATCTAAAACTAAACAACAACTCTAAACTAAAACTCTTAATTAAAACTAAACTAAACTATAACTCTAACTAAACTCTTAACTAAAACTAAACTATTTTATAACTAACTAAAACTGTAAGCTATGACTCTAAAATAAAACTCTAAACTAAAACTCTAAACAAAAACTCTTACCTAAAACTAAACTAAATTCTGATAAATTAGCGCTTTACTGAAACTAAAACTGCTTGAGAACTTCAGAGAAATAAATAAAAAACAAGTTTTGTATCTGAAAGTAAGGAACGACACTAAAAATTAAAATGAGCAGAAATTATTCCGTATATGAAAGTGGCTGTTCCGTCCTCAACGCCTCGCTCTTTGAGCTAAAGTTTTTTAATGTTTCAAAAAGTAGAGTTGGGAGTAAAAGTAGAGTATCAAACCAAATTATCCAATATGAAACTTACATCCATATATGGGCATTAAAGAGATTTAATGGTTTGATGGTTATATTGTTTGATGGTTACATGATTTGATGTTGTTTCAAAGTTCTTCCTGTTTGTTGGTGGTTATGTGGTTTGATGGTTATATGGTTTGATGGTTATATGATTTGATGTTGTTTCATAGTTCTGTTTGTTGATGGTTATATTGTTTGTTAGTTATATGATTTGATGTTGTTTATTAGTTCTGTTTGTTGGTCAACTTGTTTGATGTTTCTAATCCTAACTGATACAGGGTGGAGTTTACATCATTGCCAGATAAGAAGGGTACTATTTAGTACTTTAAAAGTACCTCTTTCATGAAATGTTTGTTGATGATTATATGGTTAGATGGTTATATTGTTTGATGGTTATATGATTTGGTGTTGTTTCATAGTTCTGTTCTGTTGATAGTTATATGGTTTGATGGTTATATTGTTTGATGGTTATATGATTTGGTGTTGTTTCATAGTTCTGTTCTGTTGATGGTTATATAGTTTGATGGTTATATTGTTTGATGGTTATATGATTTGATGTTGTTTCATAGTTCTGTTTTGATGGTTATATGGTTTGATGGTTATATGATTTGATGTTGTTTCATAATTCTGTTCTGTTTGTTGGTAAACTTGTTTGATGTTTCTAAGATTAGGAAAACTTTGAATGAGGTAGCTAAACATAAACATTATAATGAAAACAAGGGGAGAGTTGATCTTTGGAAAGAGGGCTTTGGAACTAGGCTATTCATTTCAAAATTAAAGTTTGTAGAGCTTAACCTAAACATGAGCCAAATATTATAATTAAGACAACAAGAAGGGGGACTGATCTACTTCAAAGCAGTAGGCTACTTAAGCCAATCAAGTTGAAATGATTTATTAGAAAACTTTGAATGTGGTAACTAAACATAAACATTATAATGAAAACAAGGGGGAATTGATATTTCGAAAGAGGGCTTTCGAGCTAGGCTATTCATTTCAAAATAAAAATTTGTAGAGCCTGACCTAAATATGAGCTAAATATTATAATAAAGACAACAAGGAGAGGGGCTGATCTACTTCAAAGCAGTAGGCTGCTGAAACCAATAAAGTTGATATTATTTATCAGGAAAATTTGAATGAGATAACTAAACATAAACATTATAATGAAAATGAGGGGGGAATTGATATTTGGAAAGAGGGTTTTGGAGCTAGGCTATTCATTTCAAAATTAAAGTTTGTAAAACCTGAACTAAACATGAGCTAGAATATTATAATAAAGAAAACAAGGAGAGGGGCTGACCTATTTCAAAGCAGTAGGCTGCTTAAACCAATCAAGTTGATATTATTTATTAGGAAACTTTGAATGAGATAACTAAACATAAACATTATAATGCAAACAAGGGGTAATTGATGTTTGGAAAGAGGACTTTGGAGCTAAGCTATTTATTTCAAAATTAAAGTATGTGGAGCGTAACCTAAAGATGAGCTAAATATTATAATAAAGACAACAAGGATGGGGCTGATCTACTTCAAAGCAGTAGGCTGCTTAAACCAATCAAGTTGATATTATTTATTAGGAAACCTTGAATGAGGTAACTAAACATAAACATTATAATGAAAACAAGGAGGGAATTGATATTTGGAAAGAAGGCTTTGGAGCTAGGCTATTCATTTCAAAATAAAATTTTTTAGAACCTGACCTAAAAATGAGCTAGAATATTATAATAAAGACAAAAAGGAGAGGGGCTGACCTACTTCAAAGCAGTAGGCTACTTAAATCAATCAAGTTGATATTATTTATTAAGAAACTTTGAATGAGATAACTAAAAATAAACATTATAATGAAAACAAGGGGGTAATTGATGTTTGGAAAGAGGGCTTGGGAGCTAGACTATTCATTTCAAAATTAAAGTTTATGGAACCTGACCTAAACAATCTTAGAGTTTTAGCTTAGAGTTGTAGTTTAGCTTTAGTTAAGAGGTTTAGTTTAGAGTTTAGAGTTTTTGTTTAGAGTTTAGAGTTTTAGTTTAGAGTTTAGAGTTTTAGTTTACAGTCATAGCTTTGAGTTTTAATTAGTTATAGATTAGTTCAGTTTTAGTTAAGAGTTTAGTTAGAGTTATAGTTTAGTTTATCTTTAGTTAAGAGTTTTAGTTTAGAGTTGTTGTTTAGTCTTAGATAAGACTTTTAGTTTGGAGTCTTAGCCTACAATTTTTGTTATAGTTTAGTTTAGCTTTAGTTTAGAATTTAGAGTTTTAAGTTAGAGTCTCAGCTCTTAGAGTTTTAGTTAGTGTTACATTTTATTTTAGTTTTAGTTAAGAGTTTTAGTTTAGAGTTGTAGTTTAGTTTTATTTAATAGTATTAGTATACAGTTTTAGCCTAGAGTCTTAGCTTAGAGTTTTTATTTAAACTTATAGTTTAGTTTAGTTTTAGTTAAGAGTTTTAGTTTAGTTTCAGTTAAGAGTTTTAGTTTAGAGTTTAGAGTTTTAGCTTAGAGTATTATCTTAGAGTTTTAGTTAGAGTTAATAGTTTAGTTTTAGTTTAGAGTTTTGAGTTTTAGTTTAGAGTCTTAGCTGAGAGTTTCAGTTAGAGTTATAATTTACTTTAGTTTCAGTTAAGAGTTTTGGTTTAGAATTGTAGTTTAGTTTTAGTTATGAGTTTCAGTTTGGAGTTTAGGTTTAGAGTCTTAGCTTAGAGTTTTAGTTAATGTTATAGTTTAGTTTAGTTTTATTTTAGAGTCTAAAGTTTTAGTTTAGAGTCTTAGCTTAGAGTTTTAGTGAGGATTATAGGTAATTTTAGTTTTAGTTAAGAGTTTTAGTTTAGACTTGTAGTTTAATTTTAGTTAAGAGTTTTAGTTTAGAGTTTTAGCTTAGAGTCTTAGCTTAGAGTTTTTAGTTAGACTTATGGTTTAGTTTAGTTTTAGTTAAGAGTTTTAGTTTAGAGTTGTAGTTTAGTTTTAGTTAAAAGTTTTAGTTTAGAGTTTAGACTATTAGCTTAGAGTCTTAGCTTAGAGTTTTAGTTAGAGTTGAAGTTTAGTTTAATTTCAGTTAAGAGTTTTAGTTTAGAGTTTTAGTTTAGTCTTAGTTAAGAGTTTTAGTTTAGAGTTTTAGCTTAGAGTCTTAGCTTAGAGTTTTTAGGTAGACTTATAGTTTAGTTTATTTTTAGTTAAGAGTTTTAGTTTAGAGTTATACTTTAGTTTTGGTTTATAGTTTAATTTGAGAATTTAGAGTATTAGTTTAGAGTCTTAGCTTAGAGTTTTAGTTAGAGTTATAGTTTAGTTTAATTTTAGTTAAGAGTTTTAGTTTAGAGTTGTAGTTTAGTCTTAGTTAAGAGTTTTAGTTTAGAGTTTTAGTTTAGAGTCTTAGCTTAGAATTTTAGTTAGAGTTATAGTTTAGTTTAGTTTTAGTTTCTTTTATAGTTGTAGTTTAGTTTTAGTTAAGATTTTTAGTTTAGAGTTTAGAGTTTCAGTTTAGATTCTTAGCTTAGAGTTTTAGTTAGAGTTACAGTTTTAGTTTAGTTTTAGTTAAGAGTTTTAGTTTAGAGTGGAGAGTTTTAATTTAGAGTCTTAAGCTTAGAGTTTTAGTTATAGTTATAGTTTAGTTTAGTTTCAGTTGAGAATTTAGGGTTTTAGTTAAGAGTCTTAGCTTAGAGTTTTAGTTAGAGTTATAGTTTACTTTGGTTTTAGATAGGAGCTTTAGGTTAGATCTCTAGTTTAGTTTTAGTTAAGAGTTTTAGTTTATAATTTATAGTTATTGTTTAGAGTTTTAGTTTAGAGTTATAGTGTTAGTTTTGTTTTAGTTAAGAGTTTTAGTTTAGATATTGGAGTATTAATGTAGATTATTAGCTTAGAGTTTTAGTTAGAGTTATAATTTAGTTTAGTTTTAGTTAAGAGTTTTAGTTTAGACTTATAGTTTAGTTTTAGTTAAGATTTTTAGTTTAGAGTTGTAGTTTAGTTTTAGTTAAGAGTTTCAGTTTAGAGTTTAGAGTATTACCTTAGAGTTTAGTTAGAGGTATAGTTTAGTTTAGTTTTAGCCAAGAGTTTTAGTTTAGGGTTTTAGTTTAGAGTTTTAGTCTAGTGTCTTAGCTTAGAGTTTTAGTTAGAGTTATAGTTTTAGTTTAGTTTTAGTTAAGAGTTTTAGTTTAGAGTTATAGTTTAGTTAAGAGTATTAGTTTAGAGTTTAGAGTTTTAGTTTAACGTCTTAAATTAGAGTTTTAGTTAGAGTTACAGTTTAGTTTAGTTAAGAGTTTTAGTTTAGAGTCTTAGCTTAGAGTTTTTAGTTACACTTATAGTTTAGTTTAGTTTTAGTTAAGAGTTTTAGTTTAGAGTTTAGAGTTTTAGCTTAGAGTTTTAGTTAGAGTTATAGTTTAGTTTAGTTTTAGTTTAGAGTTGTAGTTTAGTTAAGAGTTCTAGTTTAGAGTTTTAGTTAGACCTAAACTTTAGCTTTAGTTAAGAGGTTTACTTTAGAGTTGTAGTTTAGTTTTAGTTAAGAGTTTTAGTTTAGAGTTTAGAGTATTACCTTAGAATCTTAGCTTAGAGTTTTAGTTAGAGTTATATTTTAGTTTAGTTTTAGTTTAGAGTCTTAGCTTAGAGTTTTAGTTAGAGTTATAGTTTTAGTTTAGTTTTACTTAAGAGTTTTAGTTTAGAGTCATAGTTTAGCGTCTTAACTTAGAGTTTTAGTTAGAGTTATAATTTAGTTTGGTTTTAGTTAAGAGTTTTAGTTTAGAGTCTTAGCTTAGAGTTTTAGTTAGAGTTATATTTTAGTTTAGTTTTATTTAAGAGTTTTAGTTTAGAGTCATACCTTTGAGTTTTAGTTAGAGTTATGGTTTAGTTTAGTTTTAGTTAAGAATTTTAGTTTAGAGTTGTTGTTTAGTTTTAAATAAGAGTTTTAGTTTAGAGTTTAGAGTTTTAGCTAGAGTTATAGCTTAGTTTACTTTTAGTTTAGAGTCTAGAGTTTTAATTTAGAGTGTTAGTTTAGAGTTTTAGTTAGAGTTATAGTTTAGTTTAGTTTAATTTCGACTTGTAGTTTAGTTTTAGTTGAGTTAGTTTAGAGTTGTAGTTTAGTTTTAGTTGAGTTTTAGTTTAGGGTTTTAGCTTAGAGGGTAGAGTTTTAGTTTAGAGTCTTAGCTTAGAGTTTTAGTTAGAGTTGTAGTTTAGTTTAGTTTAGTTATAGCTAAGAGTTTTAGTTTAGAGTTGTAGTTTAGTTTTAGTTAAGAGTTTTAGCTTAGAGTTTTAGTTTAGAGTCTTAGCTTAGAGTTTTAGCTTAGAATCTTAGCTTAGAGTTTAAGTTTGAGTTATGGTCTAGTTTAGTTTTAGTTAAGAGTTTTAGTTTAGAGTTTAGAGTTTTAGTTTAGAGTCTTAGTTTAGAGTTTAAGTTATAGTTATAGTTTAGTTTAGTTTTAGTTGAGAATTTAGGGATTTAGTTTAAAGTCTTAGCTTAGAGTTTTAGTTAGAGTTATACTTTACTTTGGTTTTAGTTAGGAGCTTTAGCTTAGATCTCTAGTTTAGTTTTAGTTAAGAGTTTTAGTTTCGAGTTTATAGTTATAGTTTAGAGTTTTAGTTAGAGTTATAGTTTTAGTTTAATTTTAGTTAAGAGTTTTAGTTTAGATATTGGAGTTTTAATGTAGAGTGTTAGCTTAGAGTTTTAGTTAGAGTTATAATTTAGTTTAAAGTTAGTTAAGATTTTTAGTTTAGAGTATTAGCTTAGACTCTTAGCTTAGAGTTTTAGTTAGAGTTATAGTTTAGTTTAGTTTAGTTTTAGTTAAGAGTTTTAGTTTAGAGTTGTTGTTTAGTTTTAGATATGAGTTTTAGTTTAGAGTCTTAGCTTAGAGTTTTAGTTATAGGTATAGTTTTAGTTTAGTTTTAGTTAAGAGTTTTAGTTTAGAGTTATAGTTTAGTTAAGAGTATTAGTTTAGAGTTTAGAGTTTTAGTTTAACGTCTTAACTCAGAGTTTTAGTTAGAGTTATAGTTTAGTTTAGTTTTAGTTAGAGTTATAGTTTTAGTTTTAGTTAAGAGTTTTAGTTTAGATATTGGAGTTTTAGTTTCGAGTCTTAGCTTAGAGTTTTAGTTAGAGTTATAGTTTATTTTAGTTTTAATTCAGAGTTTTAGTTTAGAGTCATAGATTTGAGTTTTAGTTAGAGTTATGGTTTAGTTTAGTTTTAGTTAAGAATTTTAGTTAAGAGTTGTTGTTTAGTAGTAAATAAGAGTTTTAGTTTAGAGTTTAGAGTTTTAGTTAGAGTTATAGCTTGGTTTACTTTGATTTTAGAGTCTAAAGTTTTAATTTAGAGTGTTAGCTTAGAGTTTTAGTTAGAGATATAGTTTAGTTTAGTTTTCGTTAAGAGTTTTAATTTAGACTTGTAGTTTAGTTTTAGTTAAGAGTTTTAGTTTAGAGTTGTAGTTTAGTTTTAGTTAAGAGTCTTAGTTTAGGGTTCTAGTTTAGAGTTTAGAGTTTTAGTTTAGCGTCTTAACTTAGAGTGGGTTTTATTCATTCTTAAGGTTAATTTAGGCTAGGTTACGCACGCGTGCGTAACCTAGCCCAAATTAACCTTAAAAATGAATGAAACCCACTTTAAGTTAAGATTAACCTCAATTAACCTTAAAAATTAATAAAACCCACTCTAAGTTAAGACGCTAAACTAAAACTCTAAAATCTAAACTAAAACTCTTAACTAAACTATAACTCTAAACTAAAACCCCTAATTCAAACTAAAATAAAATTATAATTCTAACTACAACTCTAAGCTAAGACTTGAAACTAGAACTCTTGACTCTAAGCTAAAACCTTAAATAAAACTCTTAACTAAAACTAAACTACAACTCTAAACGAAAACTAAACTACAAATCTAAATTAAAAGTCTTAAAGAAAATTAAACTAAACTATAATTCTAACTAAAACTCTAAGCTAAGACTCTAAACTAAAACTCTGAATTAAAACTCTAGACTCTAAACTAAAAATAAACTAAACTACAACTCTAACTAAAACTCTAAACTCTAAACTAAAACTCTTATCTAAAACTAAAAAACAACTCTAAACTAAAATTCTTAGCTAAAACTAAACTAACTAAACTCTAAGCTATGATTCTAAACTAAAACTCTGAATTAAAACTCAACTAAAATATAACTCTAACTAAAACTCTAAACTCTAAACTAAAACTCTTATCTAAAACTAAACAACAACTCTAAACTAAAATTCTTAACTAAAACTAAACTAACTAAAACTCTAAGCTATGATTCTAAACTAAAACTCTGAATTAAAACTCAACTAAACTATAACTCTAACTAAAACTCTAAGCTAAGACTCGAAACTAAAACTCCAATCTCTAAACTAAAACTCTTAACTAAAACTTAACTAAAACTATAACTCCAACTAAAACTCTAAGCTAAGACTCTAAACTAAAACTAAACTATAACTCTAACTAAAACGCTAAGTTAAGACGCTAAACTAAAACTCTAAACTATAAAATAAAACTCTAAAAAAAAGCATCATTATAAACAAAAACTACTAACTAGAACTAAAATAAAACTAAAACTATCTAAAACTCTACGCTAATACTCTAAACTAAAACTCTAAGCTAAAACCCTAAAATAGAACTCTAAACTAAAACTAAACTAAACTATACCTCAAACTAAAACTCTAAGCTAAGACTCTAAACTAAATCTCTAAACTAATTTAAGCAAGAACTCTAAACTAAAACTCTTAACTAAAACTAAACTAAACTACAATTCTAACTAAAACTCTTAACTAAAGCTAAATTATAGCTCTAGCTAAAATTCTAAACTAGAACTATTAACTAAACTACAACTTTAAACTAAAACTAAACTAAACTATAACTCTAACTAAAACTCTAAGCTAAAACTCTATACTATAAACTAAAACTAAACTACAACTTTAAACTAAAACTTTTAACTAAAACCAAACTAAACTATAATTGTAACTAAAAACTGTAATCTAAGACTCTAAACTAAAACACTTAACTAAAACTAAACTAAACTATAACTCTAACTAAAACTCTAAGTTAAGACGCTAAGCTAAAGCTCTAAACTGAAACTAAACTATAACTCTAACTAAAACTCTAAGATAAGACTCTAAGCTAATACTCTAAACTCTAAACTAAAACTCTTAACTAAAACTAAACTACAACTCTAAACTAAAACTCTTAACTAAAACTAAACTGCAAGTCTAAACTAAAACTCTTAACTAAAATTAAACTAAACTATAACTCCAACTAAAACTTTAAACTTACACTCTATATTAAAACTCTAATATCTAAACTAAAACTCTTAACCAAAACTCAACTAAAACTATAACTGTAACTAAAACTCTAAACTAAAACTCTAAACTATAACTATAAACTCTAAACTAAAACTCTTAACTAAAACTAAACTAGAGATCTAGACTAAAGCTCCTAACTAAAACTAAAGTAAACTATAACTCTAACTAAAACTCTAAGCTAAGACTCGAAACTAAAACCCTAAATTCTCAACTAAAACTAAACTAAAACTATAACTCTAACTAAAATTCTAAGCTAAGACTCTAAACTAAAACTCTTAAAAAAAATCAAAAAAAATTATAACTATAACTAAAACTCTGATTTAATATGTTAAAGTAAAAATGAAACATATAAACAAAAACTCTTAACAAAAATACAACTCTGAAATAGTACTCCTAACTAAAACTAAACTAAAACTATACCTCTATCTAAAACTCCACCCTATGACTATAAACTAAATCTTTAAACTCTTATGTAAAACTAAACAATAACTCGAAACTAAAACTCTTAACAAAAACTAAACTAAACTACAACTCTAACTAAAACTCTAAGCTAATACTCTAAACTCTAAACTAAAACTCTTAGCTAAAACTAAACTACAACTCTAAACTAAAACTCTTAACTAAAGCTAAATTATAGCTCTCACTAAAACTCTAAACTAGAACTCTTAACTAAACTACAACTCTAAACTAAAACTAAATAGAACTATAACTCTAACTAAAACTCTAAGCTAAAACTCTATACTATAAACTAAAACTAAACTACAACTCTAAACTAAAACTTTAAACTAAAACCAAACTAAACTGGAAGTGTAACTAAAAACTGTAATCTAAGACTCTAAACTAAAACTCTTAACTAAAACTGAACTAAAACTGTAACTCCAACTAAAACTCTAAGCTAAGACTCGAAACTAAAACCCTAAATTCTAAACTAAAACTAAACTAAACTATAACTATAACTAAAACTCTAAGCTAAAACTCTAAACTAAAACTCTAAACTAAAACTCTTAACTAAAACTAAACTAAACTATAACTCTAACTAAAACTCTAAGCTAAAACTCTAAACTAAAACTCTAAGCTAAGACTCTAATCTGAAACTCTAAACTCTAAACTATAACTCTTAACTAAAACTAAAATACTACTCTAAACTAAACTAAAACTAAACTAAACTATAACTCTAACTAAAACTATAAAATAAAAGTTCAAAATAGGGATAAAATCCTTTTTAATAGACAGTGTATAATAAATTTCACAAAAAATGCCAGATATTTCGGTCAAATATACAGTGACCTTTTACTACTGATGACGGTCACTGTATATGTGACCCAAATATCTGGTATTTTTTGTGAAATTTATTATACACTGTCTATTAAAAAGGATTTTATCCCTATTTTGAACTTTTTTTTTATCGTCATGGAAAGGCAGTGTGGTCTCCGAAATTATCTAACTAAAACTCTAAGCTAGGACTCCAAGCCAAAACTCTAAACTCTAAAATAAAACTCTTAACTACAACTCTCAACTAAAACTAAACTAAACTATTACTCTAACTAAGACTCTAAGCTAAAACCCTAAACCAAAACTCTAAATTTTAAACTAAAACTCTTAACTGAAACTAAACTAAACTCTAACTCTAACTAAAACTCTAAGCTAATACTTTAAACTCTGAACTAAAACTCTTAACTAAAACTAAACTACAACTCTAAACTAAAACTCTTAACTAAAACTAAACTAAACCGTAAATCTGACTAAAAGCTCTAAGCTAAGACTCTAAACTAAGACTCTAAACTAAAACTCTTAACTAAAACTAAACTACAAGTCTAAACTAAAACTCTTAACTAAAACTAAACTTAACTATAACCCTAACTAAAAGTCAAAGCTAAGACTCTAAACTAAAACTTTAGACTCTAAACTAAAATATAACTCTAACTAAAACTCTAAGATAAGACTCCAAACTAAAACTCTAAACTCTAAACTAAACCTCATATCTAAAACTAAACAACAACTCTAAACTAAAATTCTTAACTAAAACTAAACTAAATTATAACTCTAACTAAAACTCTAAGCTAAGACTAAACTAAAACTCAAAACTCTAAACTAAAACTAAACTACAACTCTAAACTAAAACTCTTAACTAAAACTAAACTAAAACTCTAAACTAAAACTCTTAACTAAAACTAAACTAAACTATATAAACTCAAACTAAAACTCTAAGATAAGACTCTAAACTCTAAACTAAAACTTTTAGATAAAACTAAACTACAACTCTGAACTAAAACTCTTAATTACAACTAAACTAAAAGTTTAACTAAAAACTCTAAGCTAAGACTCTAGGCTAACACTCTAAACTAAAACTCTAAACTCTAAACAAAAACTCTTAACTAAAACTAAAGTAAACGATAACTCTAACTAAAACTCTAAATTAATACTATAAACTGAAACTTTAAACTCTAAACTAAAATTCTTAAATAAAACTAAACTACAACTCTAAGCTAAAACTCTTAACTAAACCTAAACTAAATTATGATTCTAACTAAAACTCTAAGCTAAGACTCTAAACTAAAACTCTAAACTCTAAACTAAAACTCTTAACTTAGACTAAACTACAACTCTAAACTAAAACTCGTAACTAGAACTAAACTAAACTATACGTAAAACTAAAAACTCTAAGCTAAGATTCTAGGCTAACACTTTAAACTCTAAACTAAAACTCTTAACTAAAACTAAAGTAAACGATAACTATAACTAAAACTCTAAATTAATACTATAAACTGAAATTTTAAACTCTAAACTAAAATTCTTAAATAAAACTAAACTACAACTCTAAACTAAAACTCTTAACTAAAACTAAACTAAACTATAATTCTAACTAAAACTCTAAGCTAAGACTCTAAACTAAAACACTAAACTCTAAACTAAAACTCATAACTAAAATAAACAACAACTCTAAGCTAAAACTCTTAACTAAAACTAAACTAAACTATAACTCTAACTAAACTCTTAACTAAAACTAAACTAATCTATAACTAACTAAAACTGTAAGCTATGACTCTAAACTAAAACTATAAACTCTAACCAAAACTCTTAACTAAAACTAAACTAAATTATAACTCTAACTATAACTCTAAGCTAAGACTTTAAACTAAAACTCTAAATTCTAAACTAAAACTCTTAACTGAAACTAAACTAAACTATAACTCTAACTAAAACTCTAAGCTAATACTTTAAACTCTGAACTAAAACTCTTAACTAAAACTAAACACTGTCTAATAAAGTGAATCATCCCTATTGAACTTTTATTTGTTCGTCAGGAAAGCTAATTTTTATATTAATATTCTTTTTATAAATTCGACTTGATACCGCCACCATAAAGGACCATATGGCACCCAAAATAGCGGCAAAGAAACAAAAAAGATGGAAAAGATGAAACACTTCAGTGCTTCCCGTGAAAAAAGTGATTCTCTCGTTCTTCAAGGTGGGGGGCTACAATTATGCTGCGTAAGGTTTTCGACTATGGTGATTACAAGAGTGCAGTTTTCATTTCTGATAACCAATTCTCCTAAAATATTAAAGCGGAAGAAGCCAAAATAATAAAAGTATACTTTCTCATGAGAAGTTCAAAATTCTTTGCAGTTTTATGGCACAAAAATTGCAATAATAAATACAAATTTATGTAAATTATATTGACTACACATCTTATCTTTTTTTTAATCTCCTTAAGTTTACTAAAAATTGTATATATTTCATGTGAGATAATATTTCATAAGCTGTTAAATTTCTTATTAACAACTATTCAAACATACCAAGGATAATATACCCCATTGACTTGTTGTTTGACATAATTGTATATTTTTTAAAAGGAAATTGTAAGTGAGATATGAAGTAAAACCTCTATTTAATGACATATTTTAACAAAAACCCATTTTGAAATGACTTTTATAGTTTTTTCATCTAATTGGACAGCAGTCTATCTGTAAAGTTCATTGTGTAGATTTTTGAAACCTAAAAACGAACAAAAACTCATTCTTAAAAATAAAATTTTTCTGATGAAAGTAAAGAACAAAGTTGAAACTTAAAATGAAAAAAAATACTGCTTCGCAGTTTATTCAACATATATTTGAAAACTGAATCCCAAAGAATTTTGAAAAACTAATACTTTATTGAAAACTCAAAACCAACATAACAAAACAAGATTAGGAGCACAAAGTCCTTATGTAGCAAAGAAAATAAAAGACTAATTGAAAAAGTTCTAAATTGTCTTTTACCGACCATAAGATCAATAGATATTATTATTCAATTTTAATTCTCTGAAAAACTGAAGCAAGCTTAGTTTGCAGTAAAACGGTAGTTTTTTAGAATTCTACAAATATATAGAAACATCAAGAGCCAGTTTATTTGAAACAGTTTGCCATATATATGCTGTATAAACTGCGAAGCAAATAATTTCTTATTCCTTTGTAAGCTTCAATTCACTCTTTACTTTCGTCTGATTGTTTTTTTTATTTCCTGTAAAGCAGCGAAAAAAAATTAATAAACCTAAGGGCGATAAGATCTGTGAAAGTTAGAAGTATATTAATATTTTACTGTTTAATGAGTGACAAATGAACCATTTAGAACACAAATCCATTAACTCTACGTGTGAAATTCAAAGCCCTTGCTTGACTTTTAACTTCAAATATTTATAAGAGGATTTCCAATTTCATCTCCCCAGGGATTGGTTCGAAAGATCTCACTCTCACCGTACCAGCGATATTGACAGACCCTACAATTTAAATTATAATTTTAGTAGCTTTAGATCCGCTCGAAAAAATTCCTATCACATTCTTTAGAAAATGTTGGTTGTTTCGAATTTATTCCACCCTCAAAAGTAGAAATACCAAAATCCCGCTTTATGAGACCTTGTTGAACTAGCATTGCTGTGAGATAAGTATCCGCTTTCGAAAATTTGCCTCGACTGTTTTTTTTTTTTTTTTTACGAAATAAATAAGAGTTCCAAATAGGGACATGTCCTTTTATTAGACAGTGAAACAAAAATATAAACAAAGGCTCTAAATATTTTCATGACACAGTCGGTCATCATCATCAGTGGTAAATAATTTCTGAGACCAAACTGGATAATCATGATAAAACATCGAATCGTGAAAAAGGAAAAAACGTGAACAATTAACAGCCAGTGAAAAAATTGAAAAATTATGCAAATATTTCGGTCAAGACCTCCGCTTGACCGTCCTCAGTGCAGAATCAAAATTAAAACACACTGTGTTTATACTAAACAAAACAATTACTTCAGGGTCAAAGCAAGTTACCGGTCCATTGACTTAGCAAGCAAACTAACTGTTCTTGGAGTTTGTAACACTGCGTTGAATAAAGGTAGTACAATTTTCTTCAAAATTGTAGGTCAAAGCAGGTTACCGGTCCATTGACTTAGAAAGGTCACTGACTGTTCTTCAGTTCTGTAATACTGCGTTGAATATTCTTCTAATTAAAAATGGAATAATGCTGAATTTATAGGTGCAAAATTTACCATCTTGTTCTTCTAATAGCAAATGAAATGTTACTGATTCTAAAGTTGGTCTGTCATCCCCATATATACGGCGTTGGTATTTATGGTTTAGAGCCTTTGTTTATATTTTTGTTTCATTTTCTAATAAAAGAACCTGTACGTATTTGGAACTCTTATTTATTTCGTCATAGAAAAGGCAGTTTGGTCATGGAAGAAAATACCAACTTTTTTTTTTTTTTTTATTAGCCATTATTTCCTTACTTACAGTTCGTTACCATGCACTGTTTGACAAAGGACTTTGAATGAAAAAAAAATTGGGAAGTATTGAGGAGACAAAAACGCAAAGCGTTAAGCGACGACGGAGATGAAACAAGTATGGCAGTTTATGAAATTTTCTTGCATAAATCCCGATTTTCTGTTCAATGACATTAGCAAACCAGATTTTCAAGATAATCTGGAGGATGAGGGAAAGCGAGCTTTTGATACGATGCTTATGCCTAAATGCGCTACTACGACCTAATTGCGTTCTACAATTTTTCTTATTGTAGTCTTATTTCAATCATTATAGCATAATCCCTACCCAGATCGGTTGGAAACACCACCCCCTTTCTAAAAAGAAAATTTGAAAAGCAAGGATCCAAAAACACCTTTTTGGGCCCTTATCCCAATCAAAAAATGCTCTAGTATCCCTTGTCCTAGTATTTCGGCTGTATGTAGCTCGGGCTCTAAATGCTTTTTCTATCAATCTTCTACTGTCGATAAAAAGCCTAATTTACGCAGTCGTGGTAATTTAAACATACTTTCCTTAGGATCTGCTTGGATTTAATGAAGGATACAAAACATTATCTCAACTGCAGTTGTACGCACGGGCACAACATGATGGGGATTGTTTCGGTTAAAGGGTATAGGTTTGCCAAGGGGCCCGAAATCCATCCGAAAAGCTATGATTCTAGGCCATTTTCATGGAAATACCACTTCCAGATTTCTAAAATTGCTGGCACTAGGAATAGCAATGTCTAGGGTACATGTTTGGTGTAAAGCCTTTTTTCAATCAAATCTGTATAAAAAGATACTCCGTCGAGTTCTAAATGTTTTGATTTTGTTCTGTCTGGTTTTCTTTTTCATTTTGTTATTTATATATAGTCCAATAAAACTACGAAAAAAGACCAAAAACTCGACATTTGAGCAAAAGAATTGTTTTTGACACCAAAATACTAAAAAGTAATTAATACAGAGGAAAATCTCAAATTTAAATTTCTGAAATTTTTTCTAGATTAAAAGGTCGTTGCCTATTTATTCAAATCCAGGGAGACCGGAAATGACTTCAGAATTGGAAAATTCCATCACTTAGTACTCTGTTCTGGAATTTTGGGTGGAAATGAGGTATTACGCGATGAAATTTTCAAATTTTGATGTCTCTTTGGTCTCCCCGTACTTGAATTAATAGGAAACGACCTTTCAATTATGTATTATATTAGTACAATCCACCAAATGATATTTTTACGCCTTCTGACCTCACCTAGGGTGAAAATAGGGTGTAAGTGAAGAAATTTTTCAATTCTAGTGTCAGAGTCGGTCTCCCCCATACCTGAATTAATAGGAAACGACCTTTAAATCAACCAAACACTGCAAAAATTAAGGCTCTTCCCCCTCAACCTCAGGTTTTTCATCCCCCTCAAACCTTGCTTGGGTGAAAATGGAGTACTAAGCGATGAAACTTTGCAATTCTGATATCATTTTAGGTCCTCACATACTTGAATAATAGCAAAAGACCTTTCAAAATTCGCGCTATCCCACTTTGTCCTTCTCTTTTCCCTGAAAAAAAGGGTATTTCTGCGCCACCTATTTTGGATAAGCTATTTTGGATGGCCTCGTTGTAAGTCTCGCTTCCGCTTATCTTTAAACCACATATTTCTTTGTCCTTCAATTTCGTCCATCATTACTTCAGAATTTTTTTCAGTGATCGTATATAATCTGTTCTTCACTTTCGTTACTGCCCCTTATCTTTTAATCACGCATTTCTTTATATTTCAGTTTCGTTTTTGAGACGCTGTAATTTTCGCTGCCGCTTAACTTTTAACACATATTTATTTGTTCTTCGCTTCAGTTTTCGACTCATAATTGTCTTTTTCGCCATTATTATAACCACATATTTTTTTATTTTTTTTTTTCGTTTATCATTACTTCAGATATTTTTTCAATGGCCCTTGCTTTAGCTGTTTGGATTAGTCTTGTCACATTTGATGGTCTAGAATGTTCGTTTGCACCGATTGTGAATTTAAATTTTTATGGTCGTCCTCTTGATCTTGTCTCATTTGTTGGTCTAGTTTGTTCATTTTGAGCAATAGTTAAATTGTTTATGTCCTCGAGATAGTTGATCAAACTGCTGGAAATGTCTTTTGTAAATAGAATCATTACATTTGATATTTTATACTTAGCCATGTTTTGTATATTTTTACATGCGTCACAGATACTAAAAATGAAAGAACAGCTCCTGAGGCGTAAATGACGTATTTGTGCTTTTGAAATATGACATTACTCATATGAATTCTTTTTCGAAATTAAGGCTCTTAAAGAATTTTCTCAAACTTGTGACCTATCTATATGGGTTTTTTTTCAGGCCAAAATATCCCAGGGTGCCAATCTTAAAACAAAAATATGGAGCCGTTGTGGAGAAAAAATTTACACATACATACATGCATAAACAAATAAATAAATAAATATACAATTATTTCTCGATTACAAAATACAAAAAGACTTTTTGAATATAAATTTACATCACCGAATATGAATACATGGATTAACATATTTCTAAGTTTTGTTCTGTAAATTCTACTAAAACTGTCTGAAAATCTAATTTCTTGGCATCTTCACTTTAAATCGGCATAATTGCTGGACCATTGAATGTATTCCTGATTCATTGTTTATATTAAGCAAAAAACAAGTTTTTTCAACCGAAAGTAAGGAGCAACATTAAAACTTAAAACGAACAGAAGTTATTCCGTTTACATTATTAGGGAGGGGGGGGTCTCACCGCCTCAACACCTTGCTCTTCACGCTAAAGTTTTTAGTAATTTAAAAAAGCTTCGTATTGTTCTAATTAAACGACTCTTGTGTTTAAGGAGACTTTTTTTTTAATTTTGAACAAAGGAGGGGGATAAAGGAGGATACCTTTATCCTGATGCCACCCCCCTCCAAATACATAATAATTTCTGTTCGTTTTAAGTTCTAATGTTGCTCCTTACTTTCAGTTGAAAAAGAATTTTTTTACTTAAGTTCTGATCGTTTTTTAAATAATGCCGTAAAATCTGGCTCCACCTACAAGGAAAAATCTCCTCCCCATGGAAATATCCTTTAGAAAATTTAATCCCGGCAAAAATCCACCCAGGACAATTACTCTCAATATCTCCGTGCTCAAAATTGAGTCGGCAAAGATAAAGCAAGACATATACAAATAATTTCGTATAGGAATTCTGGGAAAGTCCCCCATGATAAAATTTCCCCTGTAAAGTTAGCCCCCAAACTCCCCACCACATGGGAAATTCTCCCCGTGGAAAATTATACCAGCAAAAAATTATCCCCCCCCCCCCCCCAAACTGTATGCACACTTTCCAGTAATAAATACTATACGTAAATAAAGGTCAAAATGTATAACTTAAAGACCTTCCCCCAGGGGCTGTGGCGGGTCGTGCTGACTACAAAGGATAGTTTTTGGGCCTTTCAACTATGCTGAACAAAATGATTATCTCAAAATTTGAATCGCCGGTTTTGGGAAAAATGGGGCGTGGGAGGGACATAGTTGCCCTCCAATCTTTTTGGTAACCTAAAAAGGGCACTAGGACTTTTAATTTCCGTTTGAATGAGCTCTCTCCCGACATTCTAGGATCACTGGGTCGATACGATCATCCCTTGGGAAAAAACAAAACTAACAAACACGCATCTGTGATCATTCTTCTGGCAAAAAAAAATACGAAATTCCACATTTTTTTCAGATAGGAGCTTGAAACCACTACAGTATGATCCTCTGATACGTTCGATCTGATGGTGTGATTTTCAATAAGATTCTTTGATTTTTAGGGGGTGCTTTCTCTCTTTTTCGAAAATCAGGCAATTTTTCTCAGGCTGTAGCCTTTGATAGGTAACACAAAACTTAATAAAACTTTATATTTGTAATCAGCATAATAAGCCGATTCTTTTGATGTATCTATTGGTTTCCAAATTCCGTTTTCTAAAGTTTCGTCGTCGTCACTCCTTACTTATAGTTCGTTATCACGAACTGTTTGATAAGATAGCTTTTTATTAGTTTTAGCCTGTAAAATGATCCTCTCCGAGGGCAACGGTTATATGAATCGTAAAGAATATTTCACAATTTCGAAAAAGAAAATTCTGTCCATTTTGATGGCAGGGTGAGGCCCAGTACAACGTCGGGCGTGCGGGCCCAATTGTTCCAATAGCCCCTTATCCGGCTCCGTTTACTTTTTCATGTGATGGCCGTTTGTCAAACGAAAAAATCATAAAGAAAAGATTATAGGCCGCTTGCTTTCGTTGTTGCATTTTAATGGGGGTAATTACGATAGACGAGGGTCTTTACTCTTGCTGTGAAATCGCAAACTTTTCCATATTCTTGCTTTTCTTGAATTTAGTAGAACCCTATCAGAAGGTCGTGACCCCACACCATATATGGGCATAGAACCACGTGGTTCTGTCAGCATTTTTAATACTGACGGGGCACCAAATAAGGGCATAGCCTCCCTAGGGAGAACACGTGGTTAATGGGGTCAATGACCTAAATTTCACAACAACAACAACGACCTTGACATTCGCTGAGAGCGTGCACTTACAACAACAACAACATCGACCTTGGAACACCTGTGCTGTCGACCTCAATTCACCTATCGTGAATCAATAATTCCCCTTAGAAACAACAAATTAATTTCCCTTTCTTGACAGATCAATCAATCAATGACATCATCTATCAGACTTTAAAAATTTTCGCCTAGAAACGATTCTCCAGGAATAGATCCAAGTCATTAATGTCTTTGCCTCGGAAACAACTCTTTTGGTCGAACTCCAAAGGATATTAATAACCAAAGGCCATGGAAACAATTAGGCAAGAAGCATCTTAGCGATGAATTGTTTTAGCGCGCGAAAAGGTTTCATATTAATTTGAAATGCGTTAGCGCAGAGATGCCAATAACAAAGGAACACGCTGAATTTACGTTTAGGGATTATTTGGGCGAAACCGTTTTAGACAGGTTATGGAACTATTTCGGCGAAACGGTTAGAGACATTTTAAAAGATGATTTTAGGAAAGATTTTAGAAGAGAATTTAATGGTGAAACTCTGTGGTCGTTATAATACACAAGTTTCATTTGAACAGTGTTGTGAGGTCCTCTAACCCAACCCCAAAGGGTTCCAATCCTCCTACCCCAACCCCGAAGGAAGCCCCCGGTCCTCAAAAGCCCCCCAAGCTCCCAAAGGCCTTCCACCGGTCCCCAAATGTCCCCCAGGCCCCCAACTGTCCCCCCTGACCCTCAAAGGCCCCCCAAGCTCCCAAAGGGCCACCGGCGCCCCCAAAGGCCCCCCCCCCCCCCCAAACGCCCACCCCGGCCCCCCCAAAGGCCCATCGAGCTCCCAAAGGACCAACGGGGTCCCAAAGGCCCTCCACCGGCCCCCAACTGCCCCAAAGGCCCTCCCCTGGTCCTCAAAGGTCCCCCGGGCTCCCAAAGGGCCACCGGCGCCCCAAAGGCCCTCCACCGGTCCCCAAATGTCCCCCAGGCACCCAAAAGCCCACCCCGACCCCCCAATGCCAACCCCGGACCCCAAAGCCCCTCCCCCGGGCCCCAAAGGTCCCCCGAGCTCCCAAAGGACCACCAGCCCTCAAGGGACTCACAGACCCTCAAAGGCTCTCCCCGAGCACCCGTCTTTCGTTGATGTGAGTTGTCTGAAACCGCTGATTTGGGATGTGTAGTTTGCTACTTCAGGCTTTTCTGAGTAGGATTTCTTAGCCATTCGTAGGTGTGTGTTGACTGAAACCAATACTTTGGGATGAGTAGTTTGCTATTTCAGGCTTTTATGAGATAGGTTTCTTAGACTTTCGTTGGTGTGTGTTGAGTGAAAATTATGATTTGGGATATGTAGTTTGCTTTTTGGACTTTTCTGAGCTGGATTTCTTAGTCTTTCATAGGTGTGTGGTGTCTGAAACCTATGATTTGGGATGTGTAGTTTGCTATTTTCGACTTTTCTGAGCTGGATTTCTTAGCCTTTCATAGGTATGCGTTGTCAGAAAATTATGATTTGGGATGTATAGTTTGCTATTTCAGGCTTTTCTGAGCTAAGGTTTTCTAGTATTTCGTAGGTGAATGTTGTCTGAAACCAATAGTTTGGGATGAATAGTTTGCTATTTTTGACTTTTCTGAACTAGGTTTCTTAGTCTTTCGTTGGTGTGTGTTGACTGAAACCGATGATTTGGGATATGTAGTTTGCTATTTTTGACTTTTCTGAGCTGGATTTCTTAGTCTTTCATAGGTGTGTGTTGTATGAAACCTATGATTTGGGATGGGTGGATTGCTACTTTTGACTTTTCTGAACTGGATTTCTTAGCCTTTCATAGGTGTTTGTTGTCTGAAACCTATAGTTTGGGATGACTAGTTTGCTATTTTTGACTTTTCTGAGCTAGGTTTCTTAGCCGTTCATAGGTGAGTGTTGTCTGAAACCTATGATTTTGGATATGTAATTTGCTATTTCCGACTTTTCATAACCGGATTTCTTAGTCTTTCGTAGGTGTGTGGTGTCTGAAACCTATGATTTGGGATGTGTGGGTTGCTATTTTTTTGACTTTTCTGAGCTGGATTTCTTACCCATTCGTAGGTGTGTGTTGACTGAAACCTATGATTTGGGATGGTTAATTTGATATTTTTGACTTTTCTGAGCTAGATTTCTTAGCCTATAATATGTTTGCCCTTTCGGAAAATTATGATTTGGCAGGTATAGTTTGCTTTTTGGACTTTTCAGAGCTAGGATTCTTAGTCACTCATAGGTGTTTGTTGTCTGAAACTTCGAGTTTGGGATGAATAGTTGGCTATTTCAGACTTTTCTGAGCTAAGGTTTCTTAGTATTTCATAGGTGAATGCTGTCTGAAACTTATGATTTGGGATATGTAAATTACTATTTTGGGCTTTTCTGAGTTAGATTTCTTAGTCTTTCATAGGTGTGTAGTGTCTGAAACCTATGATTTGGGATGTGTAGTTTGATATTTTCGACTTTTCTGAGCTAGGTTTTTAGCCTTTCATAGGTATGTGTTGTCAGAACATTATGATTTGGGATGTGTGGGTTGCTATTTCAGGCTTTTCTGAGCAGGATTTCTTAGCCATTCGTAGGTGTGTGTTGACTGAAACCTATGATTTGGGATGGTTAATTTGCTATTTTTGACTTTTCTGAGCTAGATTTTTTAGCCTTTCATAGGTGTCTCCTTTCAGAAAATTATGATTTGGGAGGTATAGTTTGCTTTTTGGACTTTTCATAGCTAGGATTCTTAGTCACTCATAGGTGTTTGTTGTCTGAAACTTCGAGTTTGGGATGAGTAGTTGGCTATTTCAGACTTTTCTGAGCTAAGGTTTCTTAGTATTTCGTAGGTGAATGCTGTCTGAAACTTATGATTTGGGATATGTAAATTACTATTTCGGGCTTTTCTGAGTTGGATTTCTTATTCTTTCATAGGTGTGTGATGTCTGAAACCTATGATTTGGGATGTGTAGTTTGCTATTTTCGACTTTTCTGAGCTAGGTTTCTTAGCCTTTCACAGGTATGTGTTGTCAGAAAATTATGATTTGGGATGTGTAGTTTGCTATTTCAGGCTTTTCTGAGCTAAGGTTTCTTAGCCTTTCATAGGTGTGTCCTTTCAGAAAATTATGATTTGGGATGTGTAGTTTGCTTTTTGGACTTTTCATAGCTAGGTTTCTTAGTCACTCATAGGTGTTTGTTGTCTGAAACTTCGAGTTTGGGATGAGTAGTTGGCTATTTCAGACTTTTCTGAGCTAAGGTTTCTTAGTATTTCGTAGGTGAATGATGTCTGAAACTTATGCTTTGGGATCTGTAACTTACTCTTTATGGCTTTTCTGAGGTGGATGTCTTAGTCTTTCATAGGTGTGTGATGTCTGAAACCTATGATTTGGGATGTGTAGTTTGCTATTTTCGACTTTTCTGAGCTAGGTTTCTTAGCCTTTCATAGGTCTGTGTTGTCAGAAAATTATGATTTGGGATGTGTAGTTTGCTATTTCAGGCTGTTCTGAGCTAAGGTTTTCTAGTATTTCGTAGGTGAATGTTGTCTGAAACCTATAGTTTGGGATGAGTAGTTTGCTATTTTTGACTTTTCTGAGCTAGGTTTCTTAGTCTTTCGTTGGTGTGTGTTGACTGAAACCTATGATTTGGGATACGTAGTTTGCTATTTTTGACTTTTCTGAGCTGGATTTATTAGCCTTTCCTAGGTGTGTGTTGACTGAAACCTATGATTGGGATGTATGGTTTGCTATTTTTGTCTTTTCTGAGCTAGATTTCTTAGCCGTTCATAGGTGTGTGTTGTCTGAAACTTATGATTTGGGATGTGTAGTTTGCTATTTGAACTTTTCAGAGCTATGATTCTTAGTCCGTCATAGGCATTTGTTGTCTGAAACTTCTAGTTAGGGACGAGTAGTTTCGATATTTCAGGCTTTTCTGAGCTAAGGTTTCTTAGTCTTTCATAGGTGAATGATGTCTGAAACCTATGATTTGTGATATGTAAATTACTATTTCGGGCTTTTCTGAGTGGGATTTCTTAGTATTTCCTAGGTGTGTGTTGTCTGAAACCTATGATTTGGGATGGGTGGATTGCTACTTTTGACTTTTCTGAGCTGAATTTCTTAGCCTTTCATAGGTGTTTGTTGTCTGAAACTTATAGTTTGGGATGACTAGTTTGCTATTTTTGACTTTTCTGAGCTAGGTTTCTTGGCCGTTCTTAGGTGAGTGTTGTCTGAAACCTAGGATTTGGGATATGTAAATTACTATTTCGGGCTTTTCTAAGCTAGATTTCTTAGTCTTTCATAGGTATGTGTTGTCTGAAACCTATGATTTGGGATGTGTGGGTTGCTATTTTTTGACTTTTCCGAGCTGGATTTCTTAGCCGTTCATAGGTGAGTGTTGTCTGAAACTTGTGATTTGAGATGGTTAATTTGCTATTTCCGGCATTTATTAGCTAGGTTTCATAGCCTCTCATAGGTGTGTGTTGTCAGAAAATTACGATTTGGGATGTGTAGTTTGCTATTTGAACTTTTCAGAGCTAGGATTCTTAGTCCATCATTGGTGTTTGTTGTCTGAAACCAATAGTTTGGGATGACTAGTTTGCTATTTCAGGCTTGTTCATTTTGAATTTCTGTCATGAAATGCAAGAGTTGGAAAATTAGGGTCTTAGTCCACCAGCTCAGTATTAGAGTCCCAGTCCACCAGCCTGAACGGTGGAAATTCACTAGCTCAGAATTGGGGTCTTAGTCCACCAGCCTGAATGGTGGAAATCCACTAGCTCAATATTGGGGTCTCAGTCCACCAGCCTGAATGGTGGAAATTCACTAACTCAGAATTAGGGTCTTATTCCACCAGCCCGAATGGTGGAAATTCACTAGCTCAGAATTGGGGTCTTAGTCCACCAGCCTGAATGGTTGAAATTCACATTAGACGACACAAAAACTTACACACACACAAAAACTTACACACACGCACAAAAACTTACACACACACACAAAAACTTACACACACACACACATTAAAAATTACACACACACACAAAAACTAACACACACACTAAAAAACTAACACACACACACACACACAAAAACTAACACACACAAACACACACAAACTAACACAAGCACACCAAAACTAACATGCACACAAAAACTAACATGCACACAAAAACTTACACACACACACACACACACAAAACTTAAACACACACACATACACGAAAACTCACACACACACACAAAAACTTACACACACACAAAAACTTACACACACACACACACACACGCACACAAAAACTAACACAAGACCACAAAAAAAACTCACACACACATGTACAAAAACTTACACACACACACACACACACACACACAAACTTACCCACACACACACGAAAAAAATCACACAAACGCAAACAAATAAACACACAAAAACTAACACGCACACACACACACACACACACACACAAAACTAACACATGCACGCGAAAACTTACATGCACACAAAAACTTACATGCACACAAAAACTTAAACACACACACACACACAAAACTAACACACACAAACAAGAGAAAAATCACACACACACACGCAAAAACTGACACACACACAAAAAAAAACACACACACAAACACACACACACACACAAAAACACAAACACATGAACACAAAAAAACACACACACACACACGCCCACAAACATACACACACACACACAGAAACACAAAACTAACACACACACACACGAAACACACACACACACACACGCTCAGACACACACACACACACACAAACTTACACATGCACACACGAAAACTTACACACACACACACGAAAACTTACACACACACGTCAAAACTACACACACACACACACACAAACTTACACACACACACACACACACAACACACACACACACACACACACACAAAAACTTACACATGCACACGAAAACTTACATGCACACAAAAACTTACACATGCACACGAAAACTACACACACACACACACACAAAACTTACACACACACACACACACACGAAAACTCACACACACACGCACAAAACTTACACACACACAAAAACTTACACACACACACACACACACACACACACAAAAACTTACACATGAACACACAGTTAGGTTAGGTCAGCTAGGTTAGGCTAGGTTAGCCTACGTACGCACGCGTACGTAGGCTAACCTAGCCTAACCTAACTTAACCTAACCTAACTTAATCTAACCTAACCTAACCTAATCATACACCTAACTTTTTGCCTGTCTCTCACCTAACCTAAGCTAACCTAAGTGAAGCGTACGTGCGCTAACCTAACCTAACTTAACCTAACCTAACTTAATCTAGCCTAACCTAACCTAACCATACTCGCTGGAAAAGGTTAGGTGTCGTCTCTTTGTGTGTGTATTGTCCCTGTGTGTTAGTCGTCTCTCTCTGTGTGTGTGTGCGCACGTAACCTCGTCTAATGTGAATTTCAACCATTCAGGTTGGTGGACTAAGACCCCAATTCTGAGCTAGTGAATTTCCACCATTTAGGCTGGTGGACTAAGACCCTAATTCTGAGCTAGTGAATTTCCACCATTCAGGCTGGTGGACTGAGACCCCAATAATGAGCTAGTGGA
The DNA here is from genome assembly GCF_049724085.1 of Artemia sp. Qi Xiang Cuo. NCBI lineage: Eukaryota > Metazoa > Arthropoda > Branchiopoda > Anostraca > Artemiidae > Artemia > Artemia sp. Qi Xiang Cuo. The sequence continues at coordinate 39,740,335 of NC_142800.1, read as the reverse complement.
TTTCCACCATTCAGGCTGGTGGGCTATGACCCCAATTCTGAGCTAGTGAATTTTCCACCGTTCAGGCTGGTGGACTGGGTCCCCAATACTGAGCTGGTGGACTAAGACCCCAATTTTCCAACTCTTGCATTTCATGACAGAAATTCAAAATGAACTTCGAAAAATCAAGAGAATGTAACTGTGAGAAGGTAAAGCACAGCAAGTCACTACTGAAATATTCCAACTCGTGCATTTCACGATAGAAATTCAAAATTTAATTTGAAAAATTAAGACAATGTAACTATGTTATAGTTGCTTTCGTGTGTTTAACTAATGTTACGTGTGTGTGTGTGTGTAATTTTGTGTGCTTGGTATAAAGTGTTTGTGTGTGTGTATTTGTTTTTGAGTTCTTTGATTGGTGTTATTTTTCGGAATAGTTCGTTTTTTGGATAAATAGTTTGTGTGTGTGTGTGTATTGGTGATCGTGTGTTTGTATGTTTTGTGTGTGTGTGTGTGTGTGTGTGTGTGTTTTTGTGTGTGTAAGTTTTTGTGTGTGTGTGTGTGAAAGTTTTTGAGTGTGGGTGTAAGTTTTTGTTTGTGTGTGTGTGTAAGTTTTTGTGTGTGTAAGATATTTTGTGTGTCAGTTTTTAAGTGTGTGTGTAAGTTTTCTGTGTGTGTGTGTATAAGTTTTTGTGTGCATGTAAGTTTTCGTGTACATGTGTAGTTTTTGTGTGTGTGTGTGTGTGTGTGTGTGTGTGTGTGTGTGCAAGTTTGTGTGTGTAAGTTTGTGTGTGTGTGTGTATAAGTTTTGTGTGCATGTGTCGTGTGCATGTGTAAGTTTTTGTGTGTGTGTGTGTTTGTGTGTGTTTGTGTGTTTGTGTGTGTGTGTGTGTGTGTGTGTGTGTCTGTGTTTGTGTGTGTGTGTTTGTTTTTGTGTGTGTGTGGTGTAAGTTTTTGTGTGTGTGTAAGTTTTTGTGTGTGTGTGTAAGTTTTTGTGTGTGTGTGTGAGTTTTTGTAGTGTCTGCTTTTGCGTGTGGATATAAGTTTTTTGTGTGTTTGTGTAAGTTTGTGTGTGTGTGTGTGTGTGTGTGTTTGTTTTTGAGTTTGTGTTTGTGTGTGTGTGTGTGTGTGTCTGTAAGTTTGTGTGTGTGTGTGTGTGTGTGTGTGTGTGTGTGTGTGTGTGTGAGTTTTCGTGTTTTTGTGTGTGTAAGTTTTTGTTTGTGTGTTTATGTGTTCGTGTGTGTGTGTGTGGAAGTTTTGTGTGTGTGTGTGTGTGTGTAATTTTTTGTGCGTGTGTGTGTGTGTTTTTTTGTGTTCTTGTGTTATTTTTTGTGTGTGTGTGTGTGTGTGTGTGTGTGTAAGTTTTTGTGTGTTTGTAAGTTTTGGCGTGTGTGTGTGAGTTTTCGTGTGTGTGTGTGTGTGTGTAAGTCTGTGTGTGTGTGTGTGTGTAAGTTTTTGTGTGCATGTAAGTTTTTGTGTGCATGTAAGTTTTCGTGTGCATGTGTAAGTTTTTGTGTGTGTGTGTGTGTGTGTTAGTTTGTGTGTGTGTGTGTGTGTGTAAGTTTGTGTGTGTGTGTGTGTGTATTTTGTTACTTTTGTTTTTTTGTTTTTCGTTTGTGTGTGTGTAATTTTTCGTGTTATGGTTTTAGTGTTTTTGTGTGTGTAAGGTTTTTCGTGTGTGTGTGTATGAGTTCGTCTTATCGTTAGTGATGTATTTTGATGTGTGTGTGTGTGTGTATTGGTTTTTTAGTGGTATATTGTGAGTTTTTTTGTGTTCATGTTTATGTTTGTGTGTGTTTGTGTGTGTGTGTGTAAGTTTTTGTGTGTGTGTAAGTTTTGGCGTGTGTGTGTGTGAGTTTTCGTGTGTTTGTGTGTGTAAGTTTTTTGTGTGTGTGTGTGTGTAATTTTGTGTGTGCATGTAATTTTTTGATTGCATGTAAGTTTTCACGTGATTGTTTTAGTTTTTGTGTGTCTGTGTGTGTGTGTGTGAGTGTTATTTTTTGTGTGTGTTTGTTGTTGAGTGTGTGTGTTAGTTTTATTGTGTGTGTGTGTTATTTTGTGTGTGTGTGTGTGTGTGTGTGTGTAAGTTTTTGTGAATGTGTGTGTGAGTTTTTTTGTGTGTTCATGTGTAAGTTTTTGTGTGCGTGTGTGTGTGTGTGTAAATTTTTGTGTGTGTGTAAGTTTTTTTGTGTTTGTGTGATTTTTCTTTTGTGTGTGTGTGTTTTAGTTTTGTTTTTTTTTGTTTGTGTTTTTTTTTTTGTGTGCATGTAATTTTTTGTGTGCATGTAAGTTTTCGTGTGCATGTGTAAGTTTGTGTGTGTGTGTGTGTGTAAGTTTGTGTGTGTGTGTGTGTGTAAGTTTCATCGTGTGTGTGTAATTTTTGGTGTGTGTTTGTAAGTTTTCATGTGTGTGTGTGTTTAAGTTTTTTTGTGTGTGTGTAAGTTTTTGTGCGTGTGTGTAAGTTTTTGTGTGTGTGTAAGTTTTTGTGTCGTCTAATGTGAATTTCAACCATTCAGGCTGGTGGACTAAGACCCCAATTCTGAGCTAGTGAATTTCCACCATTCGGGCTGGTGGACTAAGACCCTAATTCGGAGTTAGTGAATTTCCACCATTTAGGCTGGTGGACTGAGACACCAATATTGAGCTAGTGGATTTCCACCATTCAGGCTGGTGGACTAAGACCCCTATTCTGAGCTAGTGAATTTCCACCGTTCAGGCTGGTGGACTGGGACCCTAATACTGAGCTGGTGGACTAAGACCCTAATTTTCCAACTCTTGCATTTCATGACAGAAATTCAAAATGAACAAGCCTGAAATAGCAAACTAGTCATCCCAAACTATTGGTTTCAGACAACAAACACCAATGATGGACTAAGAATCCTAGCTCTGAAAAGTTCAAATAGCAAACTACACATCCCAAATCGTAATTTTCTGACAACACACACCTATGAGAGGCTATGAAACCTAGCTAATAAAAGCCGGAAATAGCAAATTAACCATCTCAAATCACAAGTTTCAGACAGCACTCACCTATGAACGGCTAAGAAATCCAGCTCGGAAAAGTCAAAAAATAGCAACCCACACATCCCAAATCATAGGTTTCAGACAACACATACCTATGAAAGACTAAGAAATCTAGCTTAGAAAAGCCCAAAATAGTAATTTACATATCCCAAATCCTAGGTTTCAGACAACACTCACCTATGAACGGCTAAGAAACCTAGCTCAGAAAAGTCAAAAATAGCAAACTAGTCATCCCAAACTATAGGTTTCAGACAACAAACACCTATGAAAGGATAATATAATCATCTAAGAAAAGTCAAAATTAGCAATCAACCCATCCCAAATCATAGGTTTCAGACAACACACACCTAGGAAAGACTAAGAAATCCCACTCAGAAAAGCCCGAAATAGTAATTTACATATCCCAAATCATAGGTTTCAGACATCATTCACCTATGAAAGACTAAGAAACCTTAGCTCAGAAAAGCCTGAAATATCGAAACTACTCATCCCAAACTAGAAGTTTCAGTCAACAAACGCCTATGACGGACTAAGAATCATAGCTCTGAAAAGTTCAAATAGCAAACTACACATCCCAAATCATAAGTTTCAGACAACACACACCTATGAACGGCTAAGAAATCTAGCTCAGAAAAGACAAAAATAGCAAACCAAACATCCCAATCATAGGTTTCAGTCAACACACACCTAGGAAAGGCTAATAAATCCAGCTCAGAAAAGTCAAAAATAGCAAACTACGTATCCCAAATCATAGGTTTCAGTCAACACACACCAACGAAAGACTAAGAAACCTAGCTCAGAAAAGTCAAAAATAGCAAACTACTCATCCCAAACTATAGGTTTCAGACAACATTCACCTACGAAATACTAGAAAACCTTAGCTCAGAAAAGCCTGAAATAGCAAACTACACATCCCAAAGCATAATTTTCTGACAACACATACTTATGAAAGGCTAAGAAACCTAGCTCAGAAAAGTCGAAAATAGCAAACTACACATCCCAAATCATAGGTTTCAGACATCACACACCTATGAAAGACTAAGAAATCCAACTCAGAAAAGCCCGAAATAGTAATTTACATATCCCAAATCATAAGTTTCAGACAGCATTCACCTACGAAATACTAAGAAACCTTAGCTCAGAAAAGTCTGAAATAGCCAACTACTCATCCCAAACTCGAAGTTTCAGACAACAAACACCTATGAGTGACTAAGAATCCTAACTATGAAAAGTCTAAAAAGCAAACTATACCTCGCAAATCATAATTTTCTGAAAGTACACACCTATGAAAGGCTACGAAACCTTAGCTCAGAAAAGCCTGAAATAGCAAACTACACATCCCAAATCATAATTTTCAGACAATACAAACCTATGAAAGGCTAAGAAATCTAGCTCAGAAAAGACGAAAATAGCAAAATACACATCCCAAATCATAGGTTTCAGACATCACACACCTATGAAAGACTAAGAAATCCAACTCAGAAAAGCCCGAAATAGTAATTTACATATCCCAAATCATAAGTTTCAGACAGCATTCACCTACGAAATACTAAGAAACCTTAGCTCAGAAAAGTCTGAAATAGCCAACTACTCATCCCAAACTCGAAGTTTCAGACAACAAACACCTATGAGTGACTAAGAATCCTAGCTATGAAAAGTCCAAAAAGCAAACTATACCTCCCAAATCATAATTTTCTGAAAGGACACACCTATGAAAGGCTAAGAAATCTAGCTCAGAAAAGTCAAAAATAGCAAATTAACCATCCCAAATCATAGGTTTCAGTCAACACACACCTACGAATGGCTAAGAAATCTTGCTCAGAAAAGCCTGAAATAGCATCCCACACATCCCAAATCATATTGTTCTGACAACACATACCTATGAAAGGCTAAGAAACCTATCTCAGAAAAGTCGAAAATAGCAAACTACACATCCCAAATCATAGGTTTCAGACACTACACACCTATGAAAGACTAAGAAATCTAACTCAGAAAAGCCCAAAATAGTAATTTACATATCCCAAATCATAAGTTTCAGACAGCATTCACCTATGAAATACTAAGAAACCTTAGCTCAGAAAAGTCTGAAATAGCCAACTACTCATCCCAAACTCGAAGTTTCAGACAACAAACACCTATGAGTGACTAAGAATACTAGCTCTGAAAAGTCCAAAAAGCAAACTATACTTCCTAAATCATAATTTTCTGAAAGAGCAAACATATGATAGGCTAAGAAATCTAGCTCAGAAAAGTCAAAAATAGCAAATTAACCATCCCAAATCATAGGTTTCAGTCAACACACACCTACGAATGGCTAAGAAATCCAGCTCAGAAAAGTCAAAAAAATAGCAACCCACACATCCCAAATCATAGGTTTCAGACACCACACACCTACGAAAGACTAAGAAATCCGGTTATGAAAAGTCGGAAATAGCAAATTACATATCCCAAATCATAGGTTTCAGACAACACTCACCTATGAACGGCTAAGAAACCTAGCTCAGAAAAGTCAAAAATAGCAAACTAGTCATCCCAAACTATAGGTTTCAGACAACAAACACCTATGAAAGGCTAAGAAATCCAGCTCAGAAAAGTAAAAAGTAGCAATCCACCCATCACAAATCATAGGTTTCATACAACACACACCTATGAAAGACTAAGAAATCCAGCTCAGAAAAGTCAAAAATAGCAAACTACATATCCCAAATCATCGGTTTCAGTCAACACACACCAACGAAAGACTAAGAAACCTAGCTCAGAAAAGTCAAAAATAGCAAACTATTCATCCCAAACTATTGGTTTCAGACAACATTCACCTACGAAATACTAGAAAACCTTAGCTCAGAAAAGCCTGAAATAGCAAACTATACATCCCAAATCATAATTTTCTGACAACGCATACCTATGAAAGGCTAAGAAATCCAGCTCAGAAAAGTCGAAAATAGCAAAATACACATCCCAAATCATAGGTTTCAGACACCACACACCTATGAAAGACTAAGAAATCCAACTCAGAAAAGTCAAAAAAGCAAACTACATATCCCAAATCATAAGTTTCACTCAACACACACCAACGAAATTCTAAGAAACCTATCTCATAAAAGCCTGAAATAGCAAACTACTCATCCCAAAGTATTGGTTTCAGTCAACACACACCTACGAATGGCTAAGAAATCCTGCTCAGAAAAGCCTGAAGTAGCAAACTACACATCCCAAATCATAGGTTTCAGACAACTCACATCAACGAAAGACGGGTGCTCGGGGAGAGCCTTTGAGGGTCTGTGGGTCCCTTGCGGGCCGGTGGTCCGTTGGGAGCTCGGGGGGACCTTTGGGGACCGGGGGATGGGCTTTGGGGTCCGGGGATGGCATTTGGGGGTCTGGGTGGGCTTTTGGGTGCCTGGGGGACATTTGGGGACCGGTGGAGGGCCTTTGGGGCGCCGGTGGCCCTTTGGGAGCTCGGGGGACCTTTGAGGACCATGGGAGGGCATTTGGGGCAGTTGAGGGCCGGTGGAGGACCTTTGGGATCCCGTTGGTCCTTCGGGAGCTCGATGGGCCTTTGGGGGACCCGGGGATGGCCTTTGGGGGTCTGGGTGGGCCTTTGGGGGCGCCGGTGGCCCTTTGGGAGCTTGGGGGGCCTTTGAGGGTCCGGGGGACAGTTGGGGGCCTGGGGGACATTTGGGGACCGGTGGAGGGCCTTTGGGAGCTTGGGGGGCTTTTGAGGACCGGGGGCTTCCTTCGGGGTTGGGGTAGGAGGATTGGAACCCTTTGGGGTTGGGTTAGAGGACCTCACAACACTGTTCAAATGAAACTTGTGTATTATAACGACCACAGAGTTTCACCATTAAATTCTCTTCTAAAATCTTTCCTAAAATCATCTTTTAAAATGTCTCTAACCGTTTCGCCGAAATAGTTCCATAACCTGTCTAAAACGGTTTCGCCCAAATAATCCCTAAACGTAAATTCAGCGTGTTCCTTTGTTATTGGCATCTCTGCGCTAACGCATTTCAAATTAATATGAAACCTTTTCGCGCGCTAAAACAATTCATCGCTAAGATGCTTCTTGCCTAATTGTTTCCATGGCCTTTGGTTATTAATATCCTTTGGAGTTCGACCAAAAGAGTTGTTTCCGAGGCAAAGACATTAATGACTTGGATCTATTCCTGGAGAATCGTTTCTAGGCGAAAATTTTAAAAGTCTGATAGATGATGTCATTGATTGATTGATCTGTCAAGAAAGGGAAATTAAGTTGTTGTTTCTAAGGGGAATTATTGATTCACGATAGGTGAATTGAGGTCGACAGCACAGGTGTTCCAAGGTCGATGTTGTTGTTGTTGTAAGTGCACGCTCTCAGCGAATGTCAAGGTCGTTGTTGTTGTTGTGAAATTTAGGTCATTGACCCCATTAACCACGTGTTCTCCCTAGGGAGGCTATGCCCTTATTTGGTGCCCCGTCAGTATTAAAAATGCTGACAGAACCACGTGGTTCTATGCCCATATATGGTGTGGGGTCACGACCTTCTGATAGGGTTCTACTGAATTTCCATACAAATTGTCTTAATTTTTAATGTTTATATGTCCATATGCCTCCGAGAGATTGTATTTCTTTAAAAATACGTACATTAGTACGCTTATGCATTGATTTATTCGTTTACGAACTTGTCTTGTATTGTATAGGTATCTAATACATCAGTTTTATTTAATTTAATTCTGTTTGTATGTTACTTATTTTTCGTATTAAATTTGTTATGGAAAGGCGGATTAGTCTTCTTAGTTACTTAGCAGAATTATACTGAGGAGCGCAAAAACACATAGAGGAAAACACAGGCACAAGTCAACACACAAAAACACACACACACACATCGAATTACCAGTTATATATTTTTTGTATGATGCAAGATGTATAAGAATCATGTTCTCAGGAATCTCTTTGGAAGTGGTATTGAGGAAGGGTGGTAAATTACAAAAAAAGGAAGAACCAGTTTGGTTAAATTAAAATATTAGATACAATTAGAAAATTCTTTAGCAGTATATTTCTAAGTGTTAAGAGTTAATTCCAAAAGTGAAAAAAATTAGTATAGAAACTTCATTTTTCACCCACCTTCTCCCCCCCTCGTGTCCTTCCTAGAAAAAAAAAAAACAAAAGCAATCGGAAGCGATAAGTTCTATTTCTTATTTATCGACTTGCAAAATATGAAATGTGTTTTTATTTAATTTGATTGAATGTTTAAGTACTGACATACAATGAGCGGAGGAGGGGGTCCATAGTAACCTTCTCCCCTAGAAATCTAAAGATTTTTTCAATTTTTCCTACAATTTCTTCTATTTCAATTTGATGTGCGAAAGAAAATACAATTTTTAGCTCAGCAGTGGTAATATTTTCTTTTACATATCATAAACTGCTTATTTAATTTAATCTTCATAATTATGTTTCTGTCAATAGTCTCAAACGGGTTTACTATCGAAGAGATACAAGCAGTGGCATTACCAAGATTCGTAAGATCTGTTTAGAAAACTGAGAGGGAACAATAAAGACAATTACCCTTAAGGGAATTCTTCTCAACATTTTGGTGCCAAAAAAATTTCCGGGTCAAAACCGTCCTTGATACAAACATGACTGAAACAGTCACCTGGGAAATGTGACTAGCAACTTTTACATGCCCCATTTTCCCTTCGGCAGCTCAATTTTACGTGTGGGAGGAACTTTCAAGGGAGAAAGACTTTTAAAATGGGGATTTTCAGCGGGGGACATTTCTCGGGGAATTTCCCGATGAAATAACCCTAGAACCTGGCAAACGAATCGCTAATACTCTACAGCCATCCTCCCCTTATCGACAGCAAGGTCTAAGTTATAGTTGGTATCCTTATTTAGAAAAAAATTATAGAAATAGGCACGCCTTTGGAAATTGATATCAAGGGGAGTACTTATGAAAAATATGGTAGAATGAAGAACATTTTCATCGATAGGCTTGCAATTTACGGGCAAGTAAGCTGGGCAAGGGACATACGAAATATAAGATTTTTAGAGGCATGCCCCCCATCAGATTTTCCATGAAAGCACTCACATACACTTGAAACTTATTGGGGCAAATAGTTTGGACTAAGGAGACAAAGGCGATGGATTATAACCTAGCTTTCGTATCAAAGTGTCTGGATTCTTTTGAAATTTTGTAGGGAGAAACAATTCATTTCCGATAGATTTTAGGCTAGTAAAATTTGTAATGAAAGCGGTTGCACATGCTGCACTTTTGAAAGTTAAAACAAAGATTGGATTAGATTTCGTGTCTGGGGGCAAAATAATAACACATTAGTTTATATAGATGGTGTATTTTACAAGTAACAAAATTGATTTGGGTTCAAGAAATAGAAAATAAAGTTGTTTTTAAGCAAAAACGGTGCATTCTGTGACCGTTGAGTCTCACTCATTGTGGATTAGGAACGCATCAGATTTTAACCAGAAAATTTGCTTAGGAATACCACCTTTCAAAAACTACAATGTTCAATCAACAGCGTAGAAACAAAACCAAACCGACCTTTTGTCTGTAAAAGGGAAAAGGCGAACCTTTTGGTTGTAAAACCAACTAAAGGCTGGTACAACACTTCACGCTGCCTAAGCAACGTAAATCTAGTTTAATTTCAATGAAAATTTCCACGTTTGCATATTTTTTTCACAAAACTTTCCTGCCTCGGCCAAGTTCATGATTAGAAAGCCAGCTGAAAGATAATCATCATTTTAATTTTTCTGATTTGATCTTTTGTTTAGCTTTTAAAAAGGTCGTACTTGGGACATGACCTCACGTTTATATCATATTATGTCGGTTAGGTATTACTTTGTTCTCAAGCAAGTACGCAGTATTTTCTTCTTTGGGGGAAATAAACTGAGAATAAATTTACAGTTTTAACAAGAAGTACCCTGAAAGTCATAAAAATTAGAGTTTCAGAAAAGGCCGTATTCAGGGGGGAGGGGTTAGGGTTTTTTAACCTCCCACCCCCGAAATGTTTGTCAGACTCGTAAAAACGTAGACAAAATGAGTATAAACAAATTCTTTATATTTTTTTGTAACAAAACCTCTCCCCATTCCCCCTAAATACCTCCCCCCCCCCCAAAAAAAAACTATATACGGTTCTGGTTTCAGGGAAGACCCCCCCCCCTGCGCACATGCCTGTTTGATCCAAGTACTTCCAGACTTCCAAAGGAAAGTATTGCAGAAGGTTGAAAATTTCCGCTATACAAGAATGATAGAAAAACATTGCTACGAGATAAAGAAAACAATAATTAATAAATGTTTCCATATTTATCTTCTGGTGCCTTGCATAGATCAAGAGACTTCTGGGCCAAAGTTTTCTAGGCCCCTTCTTATTTACGAGCACTTCGAAAATAATACACCAATTAAATGACCCGCATGAACCCTTAATGCTTAGTAAAATTATTGAAGATGGGTAGCTATTATTGATTCAGTAAGGCAATTAAAAAACGTAGTGTAGTTTCGGTTAATTAGTTGGAACTACCAACTCCTATTTCAGGCGTTTAGTTCAGCTTATTTCACACTAGATATAACGGTCTTTCGTACGTTAGGGCTAAACCGAAATTAGATAGAACTTGGAAAGGAAAAGTAGAAGTAGAGGGATTTGAATACAAGCGCCCAAGGTGTATAATAAACATTTACGGGCAGCAACGTCATAGGATATTACAAAATTAATGAAAGCAGTAGCTCCATGAGCCAGTTTTGTCAGTATCGCAAATCGCAATCACAAAAGATTCGTCAATTGTTTCCTATCGGCTGGATTAACTACATTACAGTCAGTTCTAAATAGTATCACGACTAGTAAACTCCGAAGACATTTTACTAGTGGTTGGTCTTGATTGCTGATACTATAAGCACGGGTGTAACGAATTTTTCGCCTTACTGCTAGAAAGTAGGACTTAATTACGAACTTGCAGATAATGGGACTTAGCTTTAATCGGATAAAAAGATTCAGAAGACGCTATCAACTAACATAAATTTAAGTAATTGACTAGTTTGTTACCTGATTCTGCAAAGAAGTACCTGATTTCTTTATTTTTTCCAATTTACGAGTGTTCTTTTAAACAATGGATGATTTTATTGCTGGATTTGCTGGAGGTATGTTTACTTCAAATTTTTTAGCCATAGAAAAGGGTCTATATAGTTTGTACCTCAGTTTTAGTTCTCGAGTTATTCTTTTTCGAGACTACCCATTTGTTCCGGAATAAACACTTCTTTACCCTAAGAGTGGCATATTTCAGATATTGTAAATTTTTGCTTCGTCTATCGCGATGGAATTTTGTGAACCTTGAACTTTGTTTCAAGGTTGAAAGAACCTTGAGTTTTGTTTCTGTTTATAACCCTATTTTGTATATTTTCCTACCTGAAGCTGGTTAATTAATTTTCTTGCTTAAAATATTTGAAGTTACTTTTGTCTTATTTTTTGCTATCTTTTCTTTTCATTTTTTCCTGTACTTCGCATTGTTTTTTTTTTTTTGCTTTATGTTGGTAATAAATTTATATTATTATTGGTACTCTTCTAAAATCCAGGACACACAAAAGAAAGACCACATCGAAATCTCAAAGCCTCTATCGATAACGGGTTTCCGCTGCATAGTGAGATATTGCTCATCCGTGACAAAGATTTAAACTGTAGTTTTTTGGGGTTCAAGGACTAAAAGGTAGCTAGGTTAGGTTAAGTATTTAATATATGCTATGCTTTACCCCCCCCCCCTAATGTGCAAATATATAGCCCAAATTTGTTCGTAAACTATTATATTTTTATCCTATTTGATTTATTTCATTAGCATTAACTAAACTTCACTTCTCGCATGTGTCCTGGATTTTAGAAGAGTACCTTATTATTATTATAAAGTTGCCTTAGAGAACCGTTATGATATCAGTACTTAATCTTATTTTAAGGCTGGTATTAGGGAATGTTGTTAAGATGTTCAGATTTTAGGCTCAAAATACTCGGAATATATCGTGTATCATGCACAATTATTTTGTTTGAAGGATACAATAAGAAACCGAATGTTCCCTAACTGTTGCAATAATTACACTACAATGTCTACAATAATATTAATGCCTAGAGGCCGGTTCAAATTTCTCATGTGGCGAATACCAGGCGCAAATGCAGAGGAGAGAGCAGGGGCATAATTTACCATGGAGCAGGGGGCAACTGCCCCCGCAGACCTCTGTTTGCCCCCTCTCACCCGACCCCAGTTTGCCCCCCCCCCCAGCTGAAATTTAGTTTTTTTTTTCAAAAATCTTGTCAAAACTAAGATAAACCTGCATAATTCAAGTATCGGAAACAAATCAGTTTTGTAGTACATATTTACCTTTATAGTACTACAAGTTGCCTTTATATAGTAAAATAAAGTACCTTTATAGTACTTTTAAAGTACTAAATAGTACCTTTATGTTACCGAACGGCTTATTTTTTTAGTATTCTACAAAAATTTAAAGCATAACATATATTAAATACATAACCTAACCTAGGAAGGCTACCTTTTTTCCCACACTTGCCCAGAAAACTAAAGTTTAAATATTGCTCACGGAGTGAGAAACCCCTGTTTGCCTAGCGCGCCAAAGCAATTCTCTTGATAAAGAAGCTGCTTGACTAGTTTCTTGAATCATGTTCGCTATACAATTTCTCGGTGTTTTCTGGCTAATACATAAGTACCAAATTGGCTCCAACTCCCCCCCCCAGAATTTTGACGAAATTACGACCCTGGGAGAGGGGGGAGGGTTTGGCTCGTATTCCCACAAAAATCTAGAGAACTGTACAGTTTTCGATTAAAATTGTGGATGATGGGGTTTTAACCATCCTGGGAATTACTAGAGTTTGGTAAACGGAACTTTCGTAAGTGAGTCCAGAGGTTCAATTGGGTAACAGTCCACCCCTTCTTTTGAACTAAAAACTTTAATACCAAATTTTTTCGTTACTAGGAAAAAATATTTACTGGATTAGTAATAGCAGCGTTTCAGCTTCTTTTCCTCTAACGTCTCGATATAGCCCCAGGCTACAGGCTATATCCCAAGTTTTGCTGATTTTCTTTTCTTTTCTTCCAATTCCCATTAAGAACCAATTACTGATGAGAAATACGGACAACCAACAATGCAAACATTTAGTTATTGCCAAGGGCACATCCAAGATTTTTGATCAGGAGGGGGTTCGCAACAAAAATTAAAAATACATCAAAAATTAAAAAGAAATCGTTGCGTTTGTACGAGTTGGAAACATTTTTTGTGTGTGTGTGTGTTCAAATCCCGTAACTTCCTTGATTAGGCCTTTTTATAGCTATATCCAGGGGCGGATCTAGAACAAATCTAGGGGAAGCCCCAGTGTGACAAGGGCGCCAATGAGCAAAATCTTAGAGGGGAAGGCAATGTGACAAAGATGCCAATAATTGACCGAACTGACAAATTTATTCTAAACGAAGAGTAAAAAAAAGGATAAGAGGGTGCCGGAAAAAAATCTTGGGGGGGGGGGGGCTGGGTTGCCTCCTGGATCCGCCAGTGGCTATATCCATGCATTAGGGGAGAGGGTTCAAATGCGGTCGAACTGGAAATGACTCCAAAAATCTGACGAATAGAAATTTTATGAATGTGATGAAATACAAATTTTGTTAAGCTACTATATATAGCGTTTAGCTCAGGAAGTGTTGTGAAATTCGAATCTCTGCTCCTTCCCTCTGCCTAAGCAATGTTAAATATGAACCAGTTATTGCAATCAAATGCAAAAAGCTACGTTGAGCTATGTTGAGGGGTAAGACATAAAAGAGGATTGCTTCTGGCTTAACTCATCAATTCATAAGGGGCATTTTTAGTTTTATTTTAATGATGAGTGACTTTCCCTAATACACTTCGTATTGTTTATTAATCCTTCTATCAAAGAAAAGTTTTGAGATGAAAAGCCCCCCCCCCCTGTTGTCTCAAGTTTTATCCGTGTCTGGCTTGGATGTGAGTCAAGATTCTTTTTTTTCGGCTGGAAAGATAGTGGTTGGTTCTTGGAGAGAGAGTGAACTTTTAGGTTGAATTTTACTTTTTATGGAGATGTCCGTAATCAATCTTACATGTTATTATTTATTACAAAAAAGGAAATTTTCTGTCTAAACTTTCTTAAGTAATAACTACGTATTACAGTTAATTAAAGTTAACTATGTATTAGTCTAAATTAGTTGGTGATAACCCTTGTAGGCTAGATGAATAATTCATTAGTTATTTGGAATTTGACAACTTATATTTGATTTATTCAAGGTAGAACTTCAATATTGTAGAGGGCTTTTGTAAGTATCGACTATTCGCCACGGACATTTTATTGTGTTTTTAGTACTTTTATGACAAAAGCTTTAATATTGTTTCCTTAACAAACAATCTTAATAAAAAATAATAATAATAATCTTAATATTATCCTAATAAATAATATTCTTAATACATCCTAATAATAATCCAAATAAATAATCTAAAAAATAAAAAGCTAAAAGTTATTAAAGCTTTGAGGTATCACTGTGTGGATGAAATTACCTACCCCCCACCACCAAGATTAAAATACGTTGGCTGCAGAAATCGGGCTTCGAGTTAAATTTATCGTATATGACAATCGTCTCTGGTATATTGCTGGGTGACACCGGCAGTATGGTTAAACACCTCCTTAATTCATCTTCTTTGAAAACATGTTCTTTCCTGTCGCTTGGCTTGCCTAAGCCTCAACACCAAACTGTAATTGCTAAAACTTTGTTTATTGGAAGGAATAATGCGCTTTGATTTTATACGGCCTGTGCAGGTTTCCATGTACTTTGAAACTACGATTGGTGAAATTTAGGATTTATGAGACAACCATTTCTGCATACGAGCCTGTTGCTTAGTATTCTACGTTCGAATTAATTTTTTCTTTGAATGGCCACTTTTAAGTTATTTGGCCGCTAAATTTAGCTCATTTACTGTCTTTTTTATTTATTTTTTTACTCTATTTATTGAAGGGTTGAATGGTTTTACCCAAAAGTGAAAGTTCAAATATGAAAAGAAAAGCACAATTTCATTCAGTAGAAATAGTAAACGAATTCAATGCTTTTTACTGACCTCTAGGCTTTGGTTGTTCTGATTGGCTTTCTCTGAAAATCTTACTTTTACTAAACGCTTACCACTTAATCTTACTATAAGTGGTAAGCGTATCTAAATCTGAAGAAAACCCATGAACATCAATCCTAATTTCGGTTCACGGAGTCGATGTTGATGTAAGGTTCTTCTTTCCGTCGGTAAAAAGTAACGCATTAAGAATGTATTCCCTTTTCACTAAAAGTTGTATTTGTGAGGGGGATCGGTGTTATAGTACAACATGTGTACAGATGGATCAAGAATTATATCAAGGGAGGGGGACATTTTCTCTTCGGTAATGAGCATTTACAAAGCCATAGTTTTCTAAGCTCACCCTGTTTTGACTCGCAGCTGGGGATCGAGTTGAAATTTTCAGGGACAGTTATAGAGGTTTATTATTCAAAGTTATAGAAGAAGTCGAATTCATTAAAACAGAGAGAAGAAGTAATTAATATAAAAGTATTGGAGAATTCGTCAAAGAGCCAAGAGATCTTGGCTCAATCCTTTTCCTGTGTGCGTTGCAGGTGAACAAGCCCAGCGCTGCCTCTGATCATTGCTATATTCAAAAACCTTTTTTATGAATACACAATTAAATCTTAGTCGATGACTGACTTCTTAAACCCCACGGTAGACATTTCCTATCTATTAAAATTTGTTGTTTTTTTCTAGGATGTGCTGGGGTCATCATCGGATATCCATTGGATACCGTGAAGGTTAGTAATTATGTTAATTTTTACTGCCATTGGGCATGCAAAACTTTTAGGTTGTGATGTAACTAACAATAATACTGCATAATAATAAAACCTTGCGTTACTTTGTTTGTATCTATTTATCAAACACTACAGTGTCCCAATTCCTTTTTCATGAATATTCATTTGTATAGTTTTCAGGATCTCAGCTAATTTAAGTTTGTTTTTAATTTGCTTGCTACTTTTGCAACAGTAGTAACTAGATATATGGGCAAATAAGCTAGTTTTAAACCTTCATTTGCTGGTTTCTCTCTCTCTCTCTCTCTCTCTCACTTTGTCTGACGACAATACCTTAAAATAATTGAAAATTTTATAATTTCCTATACCGAGGGTTGTAGCAAACACGATTTAAAGTCGCGACTCTTAGCAACTATTATTTGAAACGTGCTGAAATTATTTGAAAAAAACTACGTTTTCTAAAGAGTTAAAGAGGCTGAGTTACAAGGTCGAACCTTAAAACGTACAGGGATTAGGAGGCACAGTTGGGGGGCTGCCGCCCCCAAAACCCCCCGCTTTTGCAGCCTCTTTTGTTAAGTTTTTTTTAAGGTCACCTCCCGCTTTTGCTCTTGCGAAGAACTGGTTTGCAACACAAACGAAGTCTGCTGTAGTTTTTTACCATAAAATCAACTATTATATCTTTTCTCAATAAGGGCTACCGCCCCCTGGTTTGGCCCTTGGAGAGCGCTATTTTCCAACAAAATCAAATTCTGCTTAATTCTTTTACAATAAAAAAACCCTATTGTATTTATTTGATTAAAAATCCTACTGATGATTATTATTTTCAGTTTCCTCAGGAGATTTTTACCTAACCAATAACAAGCTATACTGTGATGAACTTTAATAATTTTGAACAGAAAAACAGGGAGCAGAAGGGCTCAGAATAAACTAGCAGTTCAGGTTCATTTATTTTACCATCATACATGATCACACTGAGTACATAACACTACCTGGCACAGAGACAAGTTTGTAGTTATAACTGTAACAGACTGAGTAGTCATTGCCAATGAAGATATTAAAAAAATGCCATTGAAACAGTTTCATTCGTATTAGTACGACCAATTGATTGCAGGGTACAGGACTTAAAAAACCTTAACAAAAGAGGCTGCAAAAGCGGGGGGTTTGGGGGCGCAGCCCCCCAACTGTGCCTCCTAATCCCTGTACGTTTTAAGGTTCGACCTTGTAACTCAGCCGCTTTAACTCCTTAGAAAACGTAGTTTTTTTCAAATAATTTCAGCACGTTTTTGTACAGTTTATTACTTATTATTGCTTGACTAACTGTTAGATGATTGTGTAACATTCTTTTCTTTCTCGACAGGGTGTTTTCAAGAAGCCTTTTGCCGAAATTGGGAAATGTAAATTCGGGGGATAATTTTTTCGGTCTGAAAGTATCAAAAGGCCCTGCTGAGTCGAATTCCGGTTCGAATGAGTCCTCATTCACCCGGATCCGTTGCCAACTGTCGCCTGTAGGCGTGGCTGATAAAAAAAAAGAGAAATGAACATTAAGTGGCTATATTTGTTTTTTGAAACTCAGCTCTGAGTTTCTTTTTTAAACTTTAAATTCAGTATATAAAAATTATATCTGACAGGGAATCGAACCCGGATCTTCCGCTTGACAGTCAGGAACAGCGACCATTGTACCACAGAGACACTTACGGAAATACTATTTTAGTCTCCACTATCTATTTTTGACGCAAGCAAATCCCCACAAAATTTGATATTTGGTTTTTGAAAAATAGGGAAGGAAGGATCGGATTGAGCTGAAATTTGAGGATAAGCTCCCAGGCCCCAGGAAAGCTTATCCTCGAAATTTCAGTCCGATCGGACAACGTTAAAGGGGGGCTGTGGTGGGAAAAATTAACATGAGCTCTTATAGGAAAACGATGTTTTTCGTAAATGTAAATTCGGGGGATAATTTTTTCGGTCTGAAAATATCAAAAGGCCCTAACAGGTCGAATTCCGCTTCGAATGAGTCCTCATTCACTCGGATCCGTTGCCAACTCTGGCCTGTAGGCGTGGCTGATAAAAAAAGAGAAATGAACTTTAAGTGGCTGTATTTGGTTTTTGGAAAACAGGGAAGGAGTGATCCGATTGAGCTGAAATTTCGAGGATAAGCTCCCGGGCCCAAGGAAAGCTTAACCTCTAAATTTCAGCCCAATCGGATAACGTTAAAGGGGGGCTGTTGTCGGAGGGTCGAAACATCCGGCCCACTTTTACCCATGAAGATAAAGTCGGAGGGGGTGAAATTTTGCACGTTTCTTAGTTGGAGCTTGGGCTACAAAATGCGATCACCGCTGTCTCTCTGCGACCGCTAGGACCGGAAATCGCTTAACATTGTGGTGGGTCGCCTCTTTATAGAGGCACAAGTGTGCCTCCTTGATCTTTTACACCATTTGACATGACTGAAGCTACTCTATGAAGTGTTAACAATAAATAAGACCGGCGTAACATTATTTCTTCTTATTTCTCTGACGCAATTTTAATAGCAACTCTATGAAGTGTCCATAGTCAGGCAAATATGCACATATTAGGGGAAGGGGTTGATTAAAAAAACACAGATAATAGCTATCAACGAAATTTAAGTCGTCAACAGCTTTTATTAAAACGCTCGATAGTATATGGAATTTTGAAACATCTAAAATAATTGCCAAAAGCTATTTGTTAATCTATTCTCATATGAAGTATCAGCCAGGTAATGTAGATCAGGAGGATCAGAATATTATTGAACATGCATTATCCTGCAGATTCTGGATTTGGGTGCAGCTTAGCAAATGGTCTTTGGCGATTATCTCAGAAGTAACGAAATGTCAAATTCGACCTTCAGGCCTATTTTCGACGGTATATTCTATCATTATATATTTATTCTATTGCTCAAGTACGTTTCCAAATGACGGACTCAGTATGTTTAAGTGGTCAAACTAAGATGATTCAAGGACATATTCAATCCTAAAAGATCGAAGAATTCCACTCTGACGATAAGCTTATTTTTATAAATGAAATATGGACAGCTGTCTTGCTCAGGTCACGAGTAAAACGAATTTGAATATTAAACCAGGTCTTGCTGGGATCACTCTCCTCAAGTTTCAGCCTCAGCAAAATGATGGGATTTGTTCATAAGATAGTTGCCTGAATTGCTTATAAACAAGAGAAATAAAAATACGGGAATCAAGCTCTTTCTTAATACGCTTTTTTCTCTAAATGTACTAAAAAGTAACAAACTAGTTTTTTTTTTACTGTGCTATCCTGAAAGCTTTGGGCGATCCAGAGATAGTATACATTTATTTAAGGACCTCTACGACACAGTATCCTTTGACCTGAACACAGAGACGGCATCACCACGAAAATCAGTAACTGCTAACCTGTTTTTAAGTCATAGGCTCCACGCTTTTATTTTAGCCTTCAAAACAGGTGGATAGTAAGAAACAACGTATATTTTTTTCATTATAACGCAAATAGAGATAAGAGAATGTGTTCAAAAATAATGTGTGTATATTGCTCTCTTACTTAAAAAGTTTAAATTCTTGGTTAAAAAAGTTGCATCGACCAGAAATCAAGTCACGTGGCGAGCTATTGATCACTGAGCCATTGATCTATCGAATCTTGAAGATTAAATAAAATTATTCATAATGTAAAATTAATTTCAAAAATGAGCATTAAACTAAAATAACGTAATAAATTAATAAATTTAAATTGCTTATACTTTAGTCCTGCATTGTCATCGGAAATCAATGCATATGCACAATACAAGCTCAATTGGACCACGGGATGTAGGTCAAATGTTGATTACAAGATTTGACCCAACAGACAAAGCATAATAAAGAAATTTATATTTTTCAATATATATGTCAGTAAGTTTTTTTTCAATATATATATATGAGTGAGTAAAATAGTGAGTCCTGCCACAAACAAATCTGTATAGATTTTCACGTGGTAGGTCTCTTTGATATGTTTTTTTTTGCGAAAATTGATATTTAATAAAAATGAATTTTCTCTCTCTCTTTTAAAATATAAGATTATTTGTTTTAGGGCAAAATTTTAGCACGAGATTTCATATTTGACTTCCAAGGATGAGCCATAGTAAACTTAACTTTCGCCCTAAACTCTCAACTTTTCTTAAGTTAAACATAAGTCCACTCATCTCCTGTTTGAAAAAAATGTAAACTATATGTAGTATGAGCCTTAATGGTATTTATAAAACACTATCTTTTTCCCCTTATCTAGGTAAGAATCCAGACACAAGACCCAACAAATCTGCGCTACAATGGGACACTCCAGTGTCTAAGGACAGTTATACGTCATGAAGGTGCTGCCGCACTCTTCCGTGGGATGACTTCTCCTATGGCAGGTGTCGCTGGCATTAACGCCATGATTTTTGGGGTTTATGGAAATGTTCACAAGCGTTTATCAGACCCAGAATCGATCAAGTCAATAGCTACAGCGGGTATTTGCGCAGGTTTAGCTCAAACAGTAATTACTAGTCCTATGGAGCTAGTCAAAACGAGGTTGCAGGTTCAAAGTCAAATTCCTGGAGCTCAAATTTCTGAGTAAGTCACATCTTTTTAAGTCATGTTTTCTTTTTAATCCTGAAGTGTCTTCATCAGGACTATATTTTCCAAGAAGTTTCGTACATGTTGCTTTTAAAAATTAATTAATTTTTGCGCTTTCTAGGTATTTTTATGCCAATAAGCATTTGCGTTCATATGAACTAATATTACATATAACCTCTGGTATATTCAACGGCGTTAATTCACGACAATGTAGGGGGGATGGCAACTTGTGTTTCCAAAATCCAGGGAGTTGACAATTTCGCTTTTTTTTTCAATTTTATTACTGAAAAAGGCATTTTTCCAATAAAAATATAAGACAAGTGTATTTCAAAATCTAAGGGGGGGGCGAGGGCTTCTATCACCAATTGATATCGCATATATATATATATATATATATATATATATATATATATATATATATATATATATATATATATATATATATATATATATATATATATATATATATATATATATATATATATATATATATACTGGTAGATCCAGGGGGCGGGGAGACTCTGGCCCTCCCCCTCCCAAGATTTTCTTCTGGAGCCCTCTTATCCTGTTTTTTACTCTTTTTTTACAATAAATTTGTCAATTTGGTCAATTATTGGCATCTTTGTCACAGTGCTGCCCCCTAGATTTTGCTCATTGGTGCCCTTGTCATAGTGAGCCCTCCCCCCCCTCCCCCCAAGATTGTGCTATAGATCCGCCCCTGTGTATACACATATATGCCTGAAAGGGGATTTGATTTTTATATCCATGTTTTGCCTTTCAATTATTTCAAAATCCAAGGGGTTGCCCATTTTCTACTACCTGGTGTCTATCTTGGAGCACCACGTGTCACATAGTTCCGTCACGCTTGACACAGTCACCAAAACGCGTTCGCGTCGCGCTTCGCATGTTTCACCTGGTGTACGGAATTTCTGAACGTCGGCAGCCCCTCATCAAAATTAAGTCCCCCCGGAGTTTAATTAGGTCCGAATCAAGTATAATTTTCGGTAATCCTAATAACACACTAATCTAGTATTTACTTAGGAATTTTCTGTTTATATATAGCTCAACTTAAGGCAGCTGGGTGAACACCTTAAGTTCACGTGCAATACAAGTGGACTCCACAAAATACCAGTTTCTTGTAACCAAGTGAACCATGCATAAAAAAACTGTCGGGATTTCTTAATAGTCATTTTTCTTTCTTATATAATGATTAAAAACGAGTTTCTAGGTACCCTTTGGGTATAAGCTCGAAAAAGAAACACGATTTTACTAAAGAATATACTCCAGTGGTTAAGCAATACCCAAGAAATCAAGTTTTGTAGGTGGCACGGTTCAAAATAGGAAGGTACCAGTCGAAGGTTCGGCTGACTGTTCGGAAAAAGAAAAACATGCTGAAGGGCTCCCCCTTCCCGTCCACAAAAATACCATGCACGAACCAGACAGTGTCGTGCCAGCCGTTTAGGCTTAGTTAATAAGACTAATAAGTTATAAGTCACATAATTATAAACTAGTCAATTAATTGTTCTTTTAGGGGTCCTGTTGATTGCCTGAAAAAAATATGGCGTTCTCATGGCATTCGAGGAGTTTACCAAGGTTTCGGTATTACTTGTGTCAGGGAAATCCCTGCTTTTGGAATATATTTTGCTGCATACGAACTCATGACGCGCCAATCTGATCCAAGCGTGCCCCTGAGTACATGGACTATGCTATACGCTGGTGGTATGGCTGGAGTATACTCTTGGGCATTTACGTATCCCGTCGATATGGTGAAATCTCGCCTTCAGATAGATGGCATTTCTGGAAAACAACAATATTCAGGTAAGTTAATCCAAGGTGGCGGGATATTTTATATTTGAATTTTCATACAAAACAACAATTGAATATACGAATTGGCGTAACTAGATGTGGCTTGAAAGTGTCAACCCTTTGGAAATTGGTTTAGCATCCTGTAGTTAACTCCAAAATCTATTTCTAGGATATACAGACTATACCGAAAATCTGTTGATGACAATCGCTGTATATGTGGTCGAAATATCCAGACTTTTGTATTTGTTTTCACTATCTAACAAATGGACTTATCCCCATTTGAATGTTTATTTGCTTTAATTACTTTTTTATATGGACTGTAAAGGAAATTTACTGAGAATTTCAATTTGAATCTCTGAATAATATGTAGGATCAGTAGCTTTTTATTAATTCGATTTTTTATTCTGAGTAACACAAACACCTGTTTCAAATCCATTGAATACTTTAATAATGAGCTAAAATTATTTGATGGCCACTTTGAAAACAAATAAACCAAGTGAAGTGTATCTATACATATAAAGACAAGTCCTTACAACGCAGTTGGATACACATGCAAAATCGTACTTGCTAGGAACTGAACAAGTTTTTTTGTAACTTGTTATTGTTTTAACATTAAAATAAATTATTTCGCCAAACATTTCTTAGCTTGTCATTACGACCTTGGCTAGGCTTCATTATTTGTAAATAAAAATCCTATTAGTGAAAAAAACATGCAGTTCTCGAAGCTAATTAGTTATAACTTTGCTTTGCTAGCAGCTGCTGCATTGAACAAGTGTCCATAATTCTTGCAAAACTCCCTCCCGATAATACACTTTTGGTGGGAGGGGTACAGACCCAATTTAAAAGGTCTTTTGATGACCGCATTAACTGTTAGCCGTGCTCAGATATAATCGCTTTAGTTACTAGGATGGATGGATTAAAAAACTTAATAAATGGCTTCCAAAATAAAGTTAAGTTGAAAAGCTTTTTCCCAATAAAAATCTTATCCAATAAAAGTAAACAACAAGCTTAAAACTCAGACGAGGAAAAGTTTGCTTCAATAAAACGTCAAGCTTAAAAAAAACTACAATGAACGACGGAGTCGATCTTAAATGCTTACAGAAGTTATCAAAAAAATAAGCGCGTTACCGTTCCCGTAAAACTCCCCAAAATTATTTTTATTTCAGCTTTACTGAAAAATACTTAGATAGCTTAAAATAAAAATTTCTTTTGACAAACTGTTTTCTTTGGATTTGGAAAGAATAAATTTAAATCGAAAATACTGTTGAAAATTAGTTGCAGATTAGAATAATGAAAATTAAGTTGTCTGTTAAAAATATGATGACGTGAAAAACGAAAATCCAAGAAGTTTGAACATTTATTATTGTTTTCGTATTTCTAGCAGAAAAATAAAACTTTCAACTAAATTTTGTTTTCAGTAGAGCAAAAATGATAATCCAGCCTTTTGTGGGTATGATATCACCATTTTAGTATTTCTAACAGAAAAATAAAACTTCCAGATAATTTTGTTTTCCAAAGAGCAAAAATGATGTCCCAGCCTTTTGGCGGTTTGAGGGGAGATAGCAAAACCGAACTTATTTCTGGTAATATCTGTTCATTTTAGATTTCATTTTTTTCAGTCGCAATAATTTTTTACGTTTGTTATGAAATCTTATGAGCGCCACTTTCTGCTCATTGTGAAAATTTAAATTTGGTATTTGCTTTTCCCAGAAAAACTGTATGGGAGCAGTCACGATTGGAGTAGTGGTCGTAACAGGTCTTAACAGTATAAAATAGGTTCCATTTGCGGAAATTAGTGGGGAAGGAAAAAATATGTGCACTTAACCTTAACAGAAAATATGAAACGAACACCGTGGCACATACGAAACAGAACACACGCATATAGGGGTCTTGGGTACCCAACTGACTGGCAGTATTTCAAACAGTAGGCTGTACGAAAAGTGTGGTTATATCCCACATTCTAGGGCTATAATGAGAGAAAGGATGAGATGGCTAGGACACGTTCTGTGAATAAAGGATGACAGATTCCCGAAGATTGTCCTTTTCGGCCAATCGTCTTGGGCTAAACGGAAAGCAGGCCGTCAACGGCTAGGTTGGGAGGATGTAGAAAAGAAAGATTTAAGGAAAAAGGTAGAATGGAAAGGTGTAAAGAGGGATACTTTGAATAGTTTGGAATGGAGGAGGAGCGTGCGAAGCTGTGTTGGCCTCAGGCAGCCGGGGAGAAGACAATTCGTCCTGCCCTTTCCCGAATTGATGTCACTATTTCTGGAAGGAAAATTCACGGTGATAGCAATTGTACTGGGTAGTACTCAGAAAGAGAGTGGTTAGGGTTGGACTACTAGTGCTAGAAGTAGAAGGAATAGTTGCCTAAAGAAAAGTTGCCATTGGAATAGTTCTGTTTCTAATATAGTTGTGGGAGCACTATCGCAAAGAGCAGTCATCCTGAGAAGTAGTTTTGATGGAAGTCTTCGTAGCAGGGATTGTCATGGCAGGAGTGGTTAAGGTGGAACTTGTCTTGGTAAGAGGGCTTTTCTGCCATTTGCTTTCGAACTGTTCCCTTGGAATATCAACCTCAGATTACTTTGATAAATATTATACAAGAGCTGTCAAATATGAACTTGCCTAGTTTTGCTTTTTGATTTCTGTGTGATAATATTAGCCTTAATATAAGCTTCTTCGATACAAAATTTGGTGATAATTGGAAGCCATTCCGAAGAATATATGCTAAAAAATGTGCTTTGTTTTAAAATATTTGTAGTACAATTTCAGAGATTCTTAAACCTTTATCAAAACAAGTGAGACGAATCAATCAAGGATTAGCTTGAAAAGAACAGTCACTCTTGAATGTTGATTCGGATGCTTTATTTTAAACTAATCAAATGTCTGCTTTATTAACTGCTTCTACTTCTATTAATGTATTTCAAGTAAAAAGGTACATATTATATTATTAATCTTTCAGGAGCTATTGACTGTGTAAGGAAAACATACCATTCAGAAGGAATTCGTGTATTTTTCCGAGGTCTGTCAGCAACTGTTATTCGAGCTTTTCCAAGCAATGCTGCTACCTTTGCTGTTGTTACATGGTCGCTTCGGCTTATCCGATCTGAAAATGAGAAGACTCTCGATAAGTCTGCAATAATCAGTGCTGCTACACCGGTAAGCATTATATCTATGGAAAAATACCGGTGTGAAATGCATATACAGATACATATTTTCATGCCCACAGGGTTGCCACCTGTAGTTCGAAAGTGCTATTTTAGCACTATTTCATTAGATGTAGCCCTGTAGCACGTGCTCAGGGTCGTCACATATAGCACGAAAGTGCTATTTTAGCACTATTTCATTAGGTGTAGCACTGTAGCACCTGCTCATGGTTGCCAGCTGTAGCATAAAAGTGCTATTTTGCACTATTACAGTGAGTTTTTTTACTGTAGCACTGAAAATAGATGAGTAGCACGCAAATTTGGGCAATTGTAGCGGTTTATGAACTGACCGTGGTGGCAACACTGGTATCTATTATAACTGCTCCTAAGTTATGCGATGGGCGCAGTTGTCGAGGAATTTTGAGGGAAAATGTGACATGATTGAAGGAAAAACAAGTTTTTAATTAGTTCTAGTCAATAGCCACCTCACTCCCATTTGTGTGTACTGCATACCAAAAGTTTTAAATTCACTATTTTTTTTAAATCTCTGAGAACAAGGTGATTTTCTCGGGATTGTTTCGGCTGTTCTTTAAAACTAGGAAAATATAAGTCGTACCATTTGGTCTTGGATGCAACGAAAGTGTCTATAATGGATATAAGAACATTGGAAAGCCGTACACAAAAATGTGGTTTCAGAATATAAAGTATCATTGCTTTTCCAAATACTTTTCTCGATACAAAACGTGCTGAGCTGATATTTTTCATCTTTTGGCTTACATAGATTACAGGCAAGATACTCAAATATTTTGTAACAGCCTTGTGTATATTCCTTATGGGTTATATCAATGGTTACAATAGTATAGAATCATAGAATCATTTTAATGAAAAACAGCTGTCAAAGACACATTAAAAAAAATGCACTAAAAGGCGCTGTTTTTTACATGAAAACTTTTTTACATAAAAACTCTTCTCTACATTTTATTAAAAGCACTTGTAAAAAAAGGAACAAAGGAGTTACTAAGTCTGTTTGTGCGGCACGAGACGGTCATAAGTTTGCTTTTGCTTCTGGTATTTGAGCGGACAGGCATTTCAGGTTGTAATATTGTCCTATGTATAGGACTGGACAATAAAACTGGCCAAAACGAATCATCAGCTGAAAACGGCGATCGCGAAGGCTTGGTATTTTAAGTGACTTCAGAGCGGAGCTATAATCTACATATTTGTCGCAAAGAATGATCTTTACAGCTCGTTTCTGGATCCCCTCCAAATCATCACTTAAGTAATCTATGTGATGAACTTGTGGGCCCCACACGGGACACGCATATTCAAGGATGGGTCGAATAAAAGTGAGGTACGCTGTTTTCAGCTGATACACTGGAAAGCCTAGGCGGCGCATCGCCACCAGTGTCCGCATAGCATAATGTCCCTTCTTAACCAGCTCTTGTACATGAATAGAGAACGAACAGTCCACACTAAAGGTGACGCCCAAGATAGTCGCACACGAAGCAGAAGGGAACAAAGTCGCGGGGCAGGTAAAATCGTGTTTAAGTGGGTTGAACCTCAAAACCTATTGATTTATTCTCATTAATTTGAAGACTGTTCGCAGTACACTGTGATTTAAACTGATCGAAAAAATTTGGGTCGAACTGGGCTACAGCTTGCGAATCCTTTACGTGGTATTTAAGAAGCGCAGACAAATCATCGACGAATTTAAAACGATCGTCAAAGTCAGAAACTACATAGTTGATAACAGCCAGGAAAAGAAGAGCTGCTAATTTGGTACCGTGTGGGGCGCCACATGTAATTTCTACCCATTATAATTCAATATCACCGGGAAAAAGGGCGTACATTTTTTGATATCTGTGACGTAAGAAATCAATTACCAATAGGAGTATGTGCTTACGGGCACCCATTGACTTGAGATTCTGGGCGGCAAGAGGGTGCTTAATCAAATTAAATGCCTTTCGGTAGTCTACCAGAAGTAAATCTACAAACGAACTTCCAAACTCCAACCATTCAACTACTAGGTGATAAAGCCGTACTAAATAAACAGACGTGCTGCATCCCTTCAAGCAACAATACTGGAAGGGGTCAAGTGACGGTGAAATGTCCGTGAGAAGTTCACGATACACGAAAAATTCTGCAACTTTAGCAAAGTTCGGTGTGATCGAAATAGGTCTTCGAAACTGATCACATGTCTTAGGTCCTTGAACTTTGGGTATTACGCGAACATATGCTCGCTTCCAAGCATCGGGAAAGGTTTGTTCACTGAAGCCCTGATTGATGATCGATGCCAATGGTCTGGCTAAAAACAAGGCATATTCGCGAATAAGTTTGACCGGCAACTCACCAGGGTAGGAAGAGCAATTCGGTTTTAGTTTTTTAAGTTCTTTATAAACAGCAAATTCGGTAAACTGTTTTATTTCGTCAGTTTCACAATCGACTAAAAGATCAACCAGTTCGGCCTCTTTAATTGAGGGGTAGGTGGTACAAATGCCAGCAAAGAACTCGTTTACGTCTGAAGCACTCATTTGAGATCCGTCAGGCTTGGGTATTTTTAGCTCACTGTTAACTGACTAGCCAGTAGTTTTTTTCACTGTAGAATGCTCCTTTTGGGAGCTACTTTAGAAAAGGAGTACTGATTTTTTCCGATCATAATTTCTTCGCTTCAAACGATTAAAAGCCTACAGTCGATGTCGCAGGTTTATCGCCACGGCTATTTTTCCGGAACTGTGCAGCTTGCACCTCATCTTGATCATTTGTTTGAGATCGCTTGTGACCATTATTGCAGCGACCATTTATATTAGTATTTCCCATGTTGTATTTTCGAAAACTATTTTCTAAGGAAACTACATATTGAAATTCTGTAAAACAAGGACAGATCGAATTAGGATTTTTGGGAAGCTTGGTTGCAGTCAGGCGTCACTTTCACGACCGTTTGATTTTTATTTGCATTCAATTTCCTAAGACAGTTATATAATATAGAAGCAATTAATACATTCGTATTTGTAAAAGAACTCCACCCTTACGTGTCACTTTCGAAAATCCTTTATTAACACAACATTATAGCTTTTTAGATCTCAAAATATCGAGTAACTGGAAAATTAACCTACGAACAACCTCTCGGACAGCTCTCTGCGACAGCCTAATTTTGAGACCCATTAGCGCCAACACGTTTAACAATGGTTGTTAGATATGTTGGTAGAGCTAAGATGTATAAACAATTATGGGAAGTCTTTGATTACTATTAGAATAGGATTTCAGGTAGTTTTTTTTCTTTTTTTTAGAACGACTTTCGGATCAAGGTTTTGCTGGAAACACAGTTGAAAAACTAACTGATAAGACATAACAAGCATTTAGCTATTATACTTACAAATCTTCTACAGCTGTTTCTAAATTTCAGTAAACACCTTATCTATGATGTTTTATTGGTTCCTTAATGCGCAATCCAATCTTTAAAAATTATTTTTTTTTGTTTAATCATCATGTTAACAAAATAAATATTTGCGCCAGATAGAGACAAAGTAGGAATTTTTCTCTTAAATGTCATAATTATTTTCAATCAAAATCATAATTTATTAAATTAACTAGCCAATGTTTCCTTTTCATTCGTGTTGAAAACTGACAGCAATGATAATACCATCAAATCTAGAAATCATCATAAATATCTAATTCGCAATTCGAAAGACGCCCTATCATGCAATGGTTAGAAATTCTTTAAAAATTTAAATTCTGTCTTCAAACTAAAATTATTTATCCCCATCACGGCATAAACTTTTGAGCACAGATAGGTAATAAAAAGTAAGTCCATACCTAAATGAGTCGGATTCATCTATGATCTAATAAATTTGGGAAGTTTGTCGGAACTCCACCAATCAGTAACAACTCGTTATGTCAATTAAAATGTATATTTTTTTTTCCGGCACAAAGTGTGAAATCGTGTATTCTAGAATACTATGAAACGGTAAACAATTTGAGTTTAATAGCCACGAGTGGTCCTAGAAATTTCACTTCAGAGGGCCCTCTGTTAAACTTTTTATGGGTTAGAGTTTTGTTGTATTTCCTGCCATCTTGCATTACTAACCTTACTTAATTATTATCTAAATAAACTACCATTTGTTTGTTTCTTGTTCAATTTTGGTCACATTTTTAAAGCAGATTTCTAAAACTAAACCTAAAAATATGTTTTGATAAAAGTAAAGAACAAAGTTAATACTTATAAATTTTAGAAGTTAATCTAATATTAGGAAGCCTGCTGCTAGGGGCAGAGAGGCCTAGGAAGTTGGAGGGACTTCCCTTTGAGCAACAAACTTTTGCTCCGGTTATACCCAAAGTTATTTCAATGAAATATATTACTTTTTACCTTTAATAATACATTTTATTTACAATTCTTACGATAAAACGCCACAGTCAATCGTTATATTGCATATATGACTTTGGATTTTAAAAAAAGCACTGATTTAAAATAATTGCGCTGCAAATGTTTGCTAACTTACCTACAAGTGTGGAAAAATGAATGAATAAATAGTTTAAAAAGTACGTTTTCAAACGACCTGGGGGAATACTCTCTTGTAGTTTCTAACAGTTTAGTCTCTATAGTTTTGTTACAGGTAATAGTTTCTAATAGTTTAGAGAATTGGGCCTAGATATACACGTTAATCAGAAAGTAGTTCATCCTTGAAAAATCTTCTGCTAGATCTTGAAATTTTGGCTGTAATGAAAAGTGCAAAAAATAGTCTTAGCCAAATTGCTATGAGGCTCGGCAATGAGCTCATAGGAGGGATAGGGGGATATGTAACGAAGAAATGCAAATTTCTATAGGAGGGATAGGGGGATATATAACGAAGAAATGCAAATTTATTGAGAAACAAGTATTATGAAATAAATGAAACGAGTCAAATAGCTAGTAGGCCTTGTTTATTACTTTCTATGTTAAATTACGCAATTCTTCGGGTTTTTTTCCACAGACTTTTCCACGAATTCTCTATTTGGACGTCATGTTAAAGAAGAATTGTGAATCGTTTTGAAAATGAGCAAGGAAAGACTTCAAAACTTTCAACTGATATTATATTTCAATTAAATCAAATGGAAATAAATTTTGTCACTTTTGAAGAATAGCAGTCAAATTACTGATACAATTACCACTAGCCTAATACTGTTTTCAAATTTCAGATATAAAACAATTATTGTTCTTTTTATAGATTAACGTAAATTTCAAGGGCATTCGAGAATTTGCGAACTGGACTATTGCAGGTCGTTTTCCCAGATTTTTCTTCACATGGGTATCTGAAAGGATTTTTTCTTATAAAGAAAAATCTCGTTAATGAAAACCAGCTTGAAAACCGGTGTTCTATAGAAACGGATTTTCTTTAGATTTACATGACTGACCAATTGAGTTCAGACGATCATTTCTAATACCGTGACTATAACTGGTTTAAACCAGATACGAAACATTTTGTATAGTGGAAATTACGTGGATTGATAAGAAAATTCCAAGTGACAGTGGAATGGCTCTTAAGGTTTGAACACAGTGCACTTGAATCAAACAATAATGATCTGTCTATTATATTAAGTGTATGCACAGTATGCACACCGCATGCCTTTTTAAATCTGACAGGAGTGATAAGGTATAAAAAGAGAACAAAATAGATAAATAAATTGTTATCAATGCTAGACAACTGGGGAAACATACCTCACTCGTGAATAAAATAACTCCAAATAAACGAGAACAATTCCCTACC
The DNA here is from genome assembly GCF_049724085.1 of Artemia sp. Qi Xiang Cuo. Taxonomy (NCBI): domain Eukaryota; kingdom Metazoa; phylum Arthropoda; class Branchiopoda; order Anostraca; family Artemiidae; genus Artemia; species Artemia sp. Qi Xiang Cuo. The sequence goes on along the minus strand of NC_142800.1, from coordinate 39,709,249 downwards.
AGGAGGGCGAGGTTCAACTTCTATACAGAATATTTTCACTATTTCAGCAATTTTTGCCCTCAAGGAGAAACAAAATATACTAAATCATGCACAGCTCGATAGCGCTGCCTAAGCGAAGAGAGCTCTTTGTATTTCTACACCAGATCCCTTCGTCTTGAAGGAGCTGCCGTAGAATCTTCGGAGGGCCCATTCGATTGGAAATAGAAAGTTCGAATGCCCTTTTTAAGAGGCAAAAGTGATTGGAGGGCAGGCAACCTCTTCTTGTGCGTCTCTTTGCCGCCATCCCCAAAAATATCTGAAAAATTCTGAGGTAGCCATTTTGTTCAGCATAGTTGAAAAGTCCAACAACTATAAATCTGGGGATGACGTGACCCCCTACAGCCCTTTGAAGAAGGGCTTTAAGTTATGCAATTTGGATATTGCTTCAATATAGGATTTGTTTTTGGGAAAGGGGAACACATTTGATCATGAGTCTACAAAAAGGTTAAGGGTATTAAGGTGAAGCTTACAGGACTGTTGAGGGGATATTGAACTAAATCAAAACACACTGTCTAGGCAGGTTGTCAAAAAGAGACATCAGCAATATCTCGGGAACGGCTTATGGTATTAAGTTGAAACATTCAGGGCCTTGTTGAACTGCTCTAAAGGGACTATGTGCATATTATTACAATTAATACTGCTAATACTACTAGGATTAAGGGTACTAAGGTGAAAAGTTCAAAAAATGTTGAGCCGAAGTTAAGGGTAAATGAAAACGCATATTGTGCATGCAGATTGTCAAAAGGGTGTATTAGCAATATCTCAGGAACAGCTTTGAGCATTAAGTTGAAATATTACGTCATTTTGAGGGGGATGTTGAATTAACGAAAAGGTATTCTGAGCATTCTACTTCTATATTCAATCTACACTATATTCATCAAGATGGCCAAGGGGACGTATTTGCAGCGTCTCAGGAACGGCTAAGGGTATTAAGTTAAGGCGTTCATGGCATATTAAGAGGAATTTTCAACTAAATCAAAAGACTCTATGTTAAATTCAAGGTTGTCAAAAGTGTTTATCTGCCATATCTCAGGAACACCTAAGTAAATAAGTTGAAACTTTTAAGGCATGTTTTGGGGGATGGTAGAATAACATTTGTCTATGTTCAGGGTTGACACGCGATATGGTCAAAATGGCTTCAATCTTAAGAAACCCAAAGATTATGAAGATTTTCTATCCATTTATTTGAATAATATTTCACATACCCATCCATCCAAAGTTCTATAGTACAGCAATTATTAAAATTTTTTTCATATTTTTTTTTAAATATATTTATACATAGCAAGCCGAAATCTTGATTCTCAAGTAGAAACACCGAACAAAATTTAACAAATATTTCTTTTATTGTCTAATAAAATAAATATGTCAGTTAAAAACGAACAAAAATCAATTTAAAGAAAACTTTTTTCAGAAAAGATGTTTTTAAAAGATAAGTAAAGAGCTAAATTAAACCGTAGACGAGCGCAAATAAAGTCAAATGGTAATTCAAGGGTAAAGCGAACATAAATCACTATCAGTAAATTAGCGAAACTCAAAACGAACAAAAATTACAATTAATAACGAAGTTAAACTTAAAACAAACAAAAACTACACCAAACAGGAGTATCACTAACGCCCCCTATGCCCTGTAAAGACCACAATGTCATTTATAGAAAACACAATACATTTTAAATGTTTTCTCTTTTATAAAGTTAGTAAATACAGATTTGCTGAGACTTCCAAGAATGAATATCAATATATATTAAACTGTCAATCTGCATTTCATTAGATCTTTTCAGTAAAATTGGGTAATATGGTTTTCTTTCTTTTCCTCTGTTGATTTTACGAAAATAAAAACTCACAGATTGAAATAAAAATTGTTTTCAGTAAAGCTGTTGCTATGGTTTCCCGCACAATTATGGTGTGGGTAGCAATTGGAAACCTGAGAACATACACGGTTACCGCCACGTATGTTCACAGCTTACGACTTTAGGTCCTGAATTGGCTTGTCCATTCAAATGTAAATACGGTAGAGCCGTGGATATCCGGGCTTCGACTAACTGAGTTCTAGTTTAACCGAGGTATTCTACTTGCATAATTGCTTGTCTTGATAAACATCAATGCCAGTTATTTTAATTCTTTACTAATTATCAATATATAAAAAATATACAGTGCTGTATTCAAATAGAAATCTAATGTACTGTGGTGATGAGGGTACCGTAAACAAAAATAAAACTCTGTCTAAGCCTCTGCGCAGTACAAGATCACTATCATTGGTTATCAAGTTACATTGTTACAGTTTGCCATTTTCCATTTACAATGCAATTTTGTTTATTTTACCATATGTTTCCTTCTTGATTGTTTATAGAGTCCGTCTTATCCGAGTTGCTGTCTATCCGAGGTACTCTCGGTCCGCATTACCTCGGCTACCCGCGGCTCTACTGCAATCGACACTCTCCGGACATCTTGTTTTTTGAAAACGGTATCTTTTTAGCTGAAAAATATGCATAACTGTTGTTCATTTTGGGCAACCTAAAAAGTTTCGGAGTACACCTACAAAACTTTGACAACCCAAAGAGATTTTATGTTTGCCCCTGCAATTAGTTTAAAGTCAGGTCTTTTATTTTCAGTTTTTTGGTGCTTCATCTGTTCTTGGCGAATCCATAATGAGACAGTTTAGCCGGAATCTTTTTCTACAATATGCACTGATAGAGCCATGGGAAACCAATGTGAAGATGTGTACTAAGGCCTATTGTGATGGGACTATGCCAAAAAATGGCTTTACAGCTTATTGTGGAATTGATGAAAGTGATGAACATATGTATGTAACACCATCTACAGACGATATAACGACAAACTTTCGATATTAGATTAGCTTACAGTTTAAATACACTTGAAGGCATCGTAAACTTGTTGCGTATAAAATATTATCTGTACGATCTTAAATATCCACCGTTATTCCACATTCTTAAAATCAGAAAGTGATTTTGGTTATTTTTTTATTTGTCTTTGGTAATTATTACATAAATTAAAATATATGAGGTGCACAGCAGAAAAAAGTGTCGTTATGTTTTTGAATTTACAGCAATGTTCAAGAGTAAAAGGAACATTGATTATTTCTGTAAAGAATACTTGGTTTTGGCAATTTAAAAGCCGCTAAGTTGCGACAAGATAAATCCCCAAATAATTTACAACCTATTTTTCAAGTTTTAATACACCCATAAAAGGAATCGCAATACATTTGGAAAAGCCCAGAATCACTCTAGTATCAAGGCAATCGATTTTTATTTTGAAAACCCCGCCGGTCATTTGATCCATCACCCTCAGTTTAGCATAAATTGACAACACAACTCTTTACATTGAGCCTTTTGGATTGCTGCAATCGTACCATATTGTGGGAAGTGTTACTAGAACTTTTGCTCAAAGCCATATTTTTAGCAAAAAAATCGTATCTATTAAGTGATTCAAAACTACGGACAAGTAAATTTATAATACCTTTCATTACAAACTATCTTTCAAGCTAAACATTTCTGAACTATTAAAAAGACTTATCTCTAGCCTAAATATGGCTATTATATGAGGAATCTTACAAGTATAGAGAAGATCTCATTAAAACCCACAAAATTTACGCCAAGTTACATGGCAAATGTCTTGGTTGGGACTTCTGATTCCATTTGGAACTTGGAAAAAATACATAAGTTATAAACTTAAGATCGTATAAAAATATTAAAAAAAACTATTCTTCATATTGAAGAAATTGTTCCTATTCTTAACGAAAACAGACGCTACACAATTGTGTTGCAGAGAATTTTCAAATCTGGCTTAAGGTTTAGATTGGCTTAGAACTTATAGAGTTTAGAAAATGATTGCTAGAGTATTATAGGGAGTGAATTTATTTATTATTATAGAGCAGTTTTAAATAAACTAAATAACAACACTTCCTTATCTAAAGCTTGTCTTCAGGGAAATAGTAAGTTTCAAAACCATTTTGAATAAAAAAAAATTAAGAGTGTATTTACTTACTGATTAGTTCACAGACTAAGATAGTTTCGGTGAATTAGTATCTCAGTTGTACTAGACCCTCACGTCCGGGTATATACTAACCCATACAGAGGTAAAAGTATGGATATTTGAGTTTCGTCTTTTGAAGAAATTATAGATCGAAGCTTAAGGCAGTTCGAATACTGTGGGAAAATATTTCATTCTACTTTTAGCTACAATCTGAGCTGAGATGCCTATAACCTTCAAAAAATGTCAACCAGTCGGATCAATGACGGAGTAAAAGGGCCAACCTTACAATTCTGTGTTTACTCTGACTGTTGAAAATAAAAAAAAAGTTAGAGCTTACAAATCGTATTTCGGGGACCCTATACTACTTGTGGCGCTAGTTTCGAAAGCTTCTTTAATTCTTTCCATTGAACTCATTTACGCTCTGTTGGGCCCATAGTCTATAAAATCTATAAAAGACTAGAAACTTCATTGGCTTTTAGTAGTTAAAACAGTATATACAATTCCAAAATTATGTATCCTCGAAACTACTAACGAAGAAGACTACACTGGGGTTTCAAAATGCAAGAACAAAACCAAAAAACATAGATCTTTCGGCTATATAATCAAGAACCACCCTAAGTGAAATTTCGGCAACGATAGTAAATGGTTACATAGCCAAATCGCATTTCAATTTATTAATATACTGGTATTAAATAATAATTTAATAATTAAATACTGGTATATAATAATCTACTGGTTAACTTTTCACTGTCTTGTAAAAGCCCTCACTAATTCAAATTGTTAGGTTCTTGTTCAAGAAATCGTACCGTAGGTACGATCTACAAGCAGAGATTTTTTTTTACAAAAAGACTTTTATAACAAAAAAAAGGCCTTTTTTTACATTTTCATTGAAGAGATCGATAAAAATCTCCCCCAAAATTTCAAAAATTTTACTTTTGTCCCCCTACTTTTCCATGAAGTGACGCCACTGCTTGCGGCAGCCTGCTAGTCTTGAAAAAAAGGAGACCCGTCACTGTTACTGCCGCAAAGAGGTTTTCCTTGTTTTCAAGATGGGGTGGGGGGGCTCAAAACCAATGATTTAAGATTTTCAACCAGGATAATTCGGTACGCTTTTCATTATTATCCACTGCCATTTTCTAGAGGTTTCAAGCTCTTTTAAATATTCCCGAGAATTTGTTTTCGCAATAAACATCAACTATTAATTTAAACCTATATAATAGGTATCATTCCTAAATCACCTTTAAACCAAAACATTTTCTCATTGGATGGTTTATTATTCAAAATATGGTTTTAAACTTTCGGGTTACAAGAATGCAGCTTTTGATGCAACCATTATTTTCATGTGACCTTCTCTTCCTTTTCAAAACTTGGCAATCTTATCTTTAGAGCAACACAAAATAGTGTTTCATTATATAAATTTAGCCAAATCTGTGAGCTTATAGTGGATGAAACTTTTAAAGGCTCTATCTTTTACCTTTATTATGAATAAGGTATAATCACACTTGTCAGATACTTGAGTCAAAAGCCAACATCTCATCACCGCCTAGACAAATATCCAAAAAAAAGAGAAATAAAACAATTTCTCCGGAAACTCATAACGATAAGCAACGGAAACTCAGCCTGTATTAAAAAAAAATCTTAGCTTCTTAGAATTTTGATTACCTATTGGTTAACCACTACAATGGTTTCCCAAAATAAATCAACGTTGATTTAATCATCATCAACTTGTTAGAATCATAATTAACCAGAGATAATTGCTTGATTACCCCAAAATTTTGCCCCATAGGCGAGGAAGCATGTTTGCAAAAAACTATATGTTTTAATTAGAGATATCTTAACGAGAAGGTTTGAAATTAAATGTTTTTCCGTGAGCTTAGCTTTTACCCCCTCAAATTCCACCCTACCGTTCACCATAGATAGTAAAATTATAGGGCCATCAAAACGTATCAACAAATATAATGAACCAAAGAAGAGTTATTGTCCAATGGAAACATTTTGGAAATTGTTATAGAAGATATTAATAGTCAAAAAGGGATATTTGGTACCCCAAGACTTCCTTTTAAGTTCATCATATTACAGTTATATCGTAACTTTTTACAATGTTAATGTTATATAAGCCCAAGACTTGAAACAAAATGAATAGACAGGAATTTTTAATTCGTTTCCCTCAGATACAAAAATATCGGATGTTGCCTTTTATTCCAGCGATCAGGATTTTAGATAAGTAATTGGGCTTCTAATTAACAGTTGTTAATCTGAGAGGCTTATTCTGAGGTTTTTACAATAAGTGCTTTAGTTGACTTTAATTAAAAACAAAAATATATATTTTAGCAAAGAAAACCCTCGTTTTAAGATTAGAAAACACTGCTAAACATTCTGAATGAATAGAACAATCCCCAATATTCACGATATTTGACAAATAAAAATACCTGATAAATACAGGCGTCCAAGAATTTTCGGCTATTTTCTGTGGCACTAAAAAGTGCGTCAACATGGAATACCTTAGAGGATGCAACCAAAGCACGATCCCAATTCTAAAAAAAATATTCCTAATCCTGAATTTTCTATCTATAGAAAAACCACACAAATATTTGTCCAATAAGAGAGTCATACATACTCCCGCCGTTTACCCCTGCCATTTAAACAAACACTTGGAAAACTATAGGTTTCATCGTTCGCCTGAAAGTTCAAGGGACGTATTGGTCATCTCTCAATCCTACGACAAGGTATTCCACCTTTAGACTAGAGGCGGCCAAGCCTATTAGGCTTTGGTTTCATTTGTTCACCACCTGTGAGTCCGAGCAAATTCAGTCCCAGATCTTGCATACAAGTCCAGAGGATATTGTCCGTCACGCGTCAATCCAATATTTTATCCCTTAGGCCTATTTCTCTGACTATATTACCTTAGTTCTGCCCTAGGAAGGACATGTATGGATGATAGATAGACTTATCTATCAACAAATGAAATAACATCATTTTTATACAATCCTAAAAAGGTGTTATTTCAGATTTGCCTCTCAATCACTCGGACTATCTGTCTTGGCTTTTCAACAATTAGCCATGTCTTGATGCCTACTGCAAAATACTTGATTTTCAATTCAAAATAATTCAATTCTTTTATCCCTTATTTCCATGACTTTCTTACCTTAGTTCTGCCCTAGGAATGACAAAGTTATGGATGATAGATAGAATTATCTAACAACAAATGAAATAACATCATTTTTATACAATCCTAAAAAGGACTTATCCCAGATTTGCTTCTCACTCACTCGGACTATCTGTCTTGGCTTTTTCTACTATTAGCCATGTCTTGATGCCTGCAAAATACTTGATTTTAATTCAAAATCAACGGACTCGGTCCATCTACAATAGGCCCGTTCTTTTGCACTAAGATCTTACATCTAAGATCTCACATCTTTCTTCAAAGATTTCCGTTCTTTTAACTCATATTTGTTCTAAGATCTTACAGCTCACTGATAATAGCAAAAAGTATGAAAGACTCCATCTCTCTGCCATATAGAACAATGATGAGACAACTTTGATTATGTACTCATCATTATTCTTAGACCGGTGATCGGAGCAGAATGATGAAAGGCGTTTGCAAAAGAATGCCTTAAGATGTAAGATCTTAGTGTTAAGATTTCACTTTTAAGCGTTCTTTATCCAAAGATGTAAGATCTTAGGACATAGATGAGTAAAAGAACGGCCCTAATGATTGTTATATGAAATTCTCGTCCACCCTCTTTCTGTGAAAAGAGGCGTGGTTATCTCTTTAGTCTACCGAGTTCTAAGAATCTGTTCACGCAATAATGTAGTCTTGAATTAAACCATGTTAAAGATATTTTATTCTGTAATGGCTACCCCATTAGACTTATTGAGAATATTACAGATAAAAGGTTAAAAAGGGTAAAATATGAAAATAATGGACCCATCCCCCTTTCTCAAGTAATTCCTACAAGTTAAAATAAATATTTAACAATTTCACCTTATATCCCGAGACTCCGGAACAAACTTTGAAAATTTTTAAAGAAACATAATCATTCTGTTTCTTTCATGCTTTTTTTCAATTTCTAGAAGGATAAAACTGACCCTATACTTGGTAGTGGCGTTTACGGAGTCCCCGGGGGAAGTTTTACACAGCCAGAACCCGGGAAGTTTTACACTGGGAGTACACCTACATGAACCCCAAGCTTTCAATAAATGAATTTCTAAAATCAGGAAAAAATGATGAGTCTGACCCTGCCTTGGCCCTCCAAGGGTTTTAGCCTCCAAATCAATTGGTTCTTTTTGAAGAGGGAATTTACGATAACTTAATACAAATAAAATCACGTATTATTCTTTCTTATCTTAAACTGACATTATTTGAGCGTATTAATAAAAATCAGGTCAGTAGACAAGCTAAGTTAATCGCTAAAGGAAGAATTCTTACCCAGTCTCACAAGTGAATAGTCGTTTATTTGTTCTGGCTTGGTTTTTCGTTTGTTTGATTCAGTGTTTGTTCTGCTTTTCTAGTGTTCACTTTTATTTTTATTTTTTTTATTTTTTTTTTTTGTGTTTTGCCCTGTAGCACTAAGGACGGCTTGGCGGAGGTTCTTGTCGAAATATCTCTTTTTGTTTTTTCACTTCGTTTTTCCCACTGACTGAAAACCAACCTCGTTTTCTTAGTTATTTTTTAACTATAATTATATATATATATATATATATATATATATATATATATATATATATATATATATATATATATATATATATATATATATATATATATATATATATATATATATAATTCCCTCTTTTTTTTATCATACGTCATGTATAGCAAGTGTGATCTTAGAACATATTTACGTCAAGCCTACAGGGAACATTTGACCATTTTTGTTTCAGATTTTTTTAATTCTTTATAAAAAAAAAAAATGCAAATCTCATTTGTCAGTTAAACTTTCTACGAGATTGCAAAGGAAATGTATTCTTTATTATTCTTTGCGATCCGACTTACACCTACTCACCCAATCTGAAGAGTTTATATAGGAAATGGATTTCAAAACTTTAAAACATATTTTAAAAGACCATAGATACAAAAGACAATCTCTTTATTAACAAAATTTCTGATTCAAAATGTTTATATATATATGAGTTTATCCGTTCTGAATTCCAAGTTTCCAACCAAATTCTTAATATTTCACAAAAGTCTTTCAACACGTTTTCCAATAAGCAAAAACTCGCCTATCGGAAAAATTTTCAGAACGGGAGTTTGAAAATCTTTAACAAGCAAGGAATTTTCTTCCTAAATTTTGCTATGGTCCTCCCTTAGAAAATCTGTCATCCAAGGTGTTCGCAGCTAAGAAGCGAAGATTTTATCGAAAGAACCTAAATTTGGCATGGCTCAGACACATGTAAATGTCAGAACAAGTATTGCTAGTATGGTGTCCGGTATTTTTGAGTTCTCATGGTTATGTTGAAAACCAAGATCTATAAAGAGGAGAAGTCGCAAGGAGTATCCTCGATTTTAAGCTTTCTTTGTCCTTTTCAACTAAATCGAAAGAAGATATTAAAATCCTCCACTGATTCGAAAAAGACAATATTCACCAAAGCATACAAAAGAAATACAGTTTTTAGTATGTATGAATGGCGTAGATTTTGATAAAAAAGCTTATGCCCTTTTGATGGATAAAAATACTTAAAAATAAATAAAATAAATACACAAGCCAAATGAGAAAAGATCCTGCAATTTTAAAAGAGAATAGACTAATTACCCATAAAATGTACAGAAAATTTTACCCCAAAGGTTTTTCTGCACTCAAATTTTACTGTTTCCCCAAAATCAATAAGAAAGATGTCCCGTCGTATCCTATCGTAGTACGCTGTAATTCCTCAGCTATGAAAGTAGAAAGTTTTTGGCCTCCATTTCAAATTTTATTTGAAATTGCCTGTACAATTATTACAAACAGATATCTTGCCTATCTTCACGTTATAAGGCTGCCTATCTCCCTATTTGGCAAGTTTCTACGTGCATTTCATCGAATATTCCACTTTAAATAGTTTTCCCTTAAAACACTTTCTGGTTCCGTTTTGTTGATGATATTTTGTCTGTTTTGGAACATGGACATGATTCACTGAACTATTTTTTGGTGAATTTAAATACTTGGGATTTGAATCTTCAATTTACAATGGAGGATAAGCATCCTTTCTTAGATGTTCTAATTCTAAAAAGTAGTCCTAATCTTGAATTGTCTTTCCCCAGGACACCCACCCACAACCATCGTTATCTACATTTCTTGTCAAACTACCCTCCTTCTGCGAAAAGAGGTGTGGTTACCTCTTTAGTCGACCGAGGTCTAAAACTTCGTTCAAGCAATCATGCGTTAAGACTACAACTATGTTAAAAACATTTTATTCCATAATGGTTAGCCCATTCAACTTACTGAGAATATTATAAACAAAAGATTAAAAAAAAGCATAACAAGAAAATAATGAACTCATCCCCTTTTCTTTGCTTATTTCTACAAGTGGAAACAAACACTATACAATTGCACCATACATCCCAAGACTCATTGACAACCTTAAACTGACCCTATACTTGGTAGTGGCATTTACTGAGTCCTGCACTCTTGTGGGAATTTTACATTGTTAGAAATCGTCAAGAGGTTGAAGAAGGAGTACATGTAGAAGCTTTCAATAAATAAATCTAAAAAATTTCGAAATAAAATGAAGAGTTTGAATTTGCCGTAGACGTTTTTGAACGTCCAGATCATATACTTCTTTTTGAATGGAAATTTTGATTTCTGCAGTAAGCAGTTTACCAAAATCAAATAGATGCAATTGAAAAAAAAAAGAAGAAAACATTAATCGAGACCTTGCTTTAAACAGAGATACTGGTGATATTCCTGTAAACCTAATTTACGATAACTTAATGAAAAGAGAATCAAGCAACATTCTTCTTCATCTAAACGAAGATCATTCGACCCTATTAATACAAATCAGGTCAGTAGACAAGTTAAACTGACCGCTAAGGGGAGAATTATTGCCCAATCTAATTTGTGAATAGTCTTTTATTTATTTCGGCTTGGTTTTTGTTTGTTTTATTCAGTGTTTCTTAATCTTTGTTAATGTTCACTTCAAGGTTAGTTGTTTTTTGGAGCACTGCGGAGGGCTTGCCAGAAGTCTGCCAAGATGTCTGCTGTCTGCTTTGTTTTTTCAACCGACTGGAAGTCACCCTCGTTTTTTGGTTATTTTTTATTGATGTTCTTTTTATTTTTATTTTTTTCCTGTCAAACACCATGTATAGCCACTACAGTCTTAAAACGTATTAACCGAGCCAGTGATCAAAGAGTATAATTTGGTCAGTAAATTATACCATGAATTATTTAATATATCCCAGTGGTTACCTATCAGCGTTACGTTCAGGTGGACATAAAGTTAACACTTGCCCCAAGTAATTTCATTTTGGGGAAAACAATTCCAGCAGTAGCTGATGCAACAGTCACTCTCACTTCAGTAATACTTCATGCCCGGAAACAACAAGTTATGAGCTCAGTTGCTTTTGGCAGTGGAAAAATTGAGAGCCAGTGCAAACAATACCAAAGTTCTTGTTCTTCATACAATCACCAATCAACGTCACATTGCCACTGGTTCCCGAAATTATACCAATTATTAATTTAATAACGGTGAAATCCCCTCAAAGCTTGCATTGGGCTTTGTGAAGAGTGCCAGTAGCTAAAACTAAGCTAGAATCACTTGAATAGACACGTTTTCTATAGCCTTGTCGGCCTTACAAGTAGAGAGGGAGAATGCGAACTTCTATCGGGGACATAGCTTTGGTTGTAGATACTATTCCAGGACGTTTTACTCTCCTAACTCAAATAACTGTCAAGATACTGGAAAGCTCCAGACACCAAGATATATGAAATCTTGAACGAAAAACTTTGATAATGTAGTTGAGAGCTTAGTATTTATAGCATAATTTAATTTCTGATCTGTAAAGGCGACTTGGAAACCTTACAATAGAGCTTAGACTTCGGACAACAAGAGTATTCAACTAAAGGTTGCCTCATGATTCATGCACATCTTAATACAAAATGGGGTTGTTATAACTGTATTTTTATGATAACTTACCGCCACTCCACTTCTGATTATTTAAAATGGGCGATATGGTCAATTTACAAGGAAATTTGGTAGAGCATCTTCGGTAACTTCAAATTTGGCGTTCTTTTATGAACGGCAAAAAAACGACCGTCACAATATGTCATGAAAAGAAGTGCAGATATTGGCATTTTTAGATCGGGCACAGAGAAAGACAACAGATTAATACATTTTCTACTTTGATTTTTTATCCCCTAAACCCATATTCTTACTGAAGCTAGTAACAAATTAAGAAACAGTTTGGATTTTGCCAAATCCGAAAAGTCCTGATGAAATCCAACAATCCTGAATTGAGAATTCGTCAGCAAAGTTGCCGAATCGTAGAAAATTCCAGCCACATTTTACGTGAATGCAATTTCTACGAATCGTTGGTACATTCGGGACTAGTGATGAGAGCAATTCAATTACCACCTCAAATTCTACGAACGTCTGACTTAAAAGACAAACAACGACAACATCAACTTTAAAAACATTTAAGTTAAAAATGATACCAACAATAACTCCAAACATTTAAATTCAATATAACTGTAAACACCACCCTTCGAACTTAATTAACCTGAGTGACAAACTTCAAAATCATATTTAACTAGACATTAAATTTTAACTATTTCGGAACTGTTCAGAATGCAGTTTGTACGAAGGCTCTTTCAAACAGTAGAGATGAATCACAATATACCTAATGATATTCTAAAGCTTCTAGTAACATATTTAACCTTTTCATTATAAGTCTCACCCTTGGATAGAAGAACACCAGAAAGGACATTTTTTTCTCTTACTACATAAGAAACAGAAAAGGAGTAGCTAATTTCACAATGTAAAAAGTATTTCTTCGTCTTGGAAATCTAAAACAAAATGTAATTATTCAACCAACAGCACAAGAGGATGGACGCTCCCTTAAGATTGATCCGAAGACCCCTTCCCCCCATACAGCCCCAGGAAAATTATTTCCAAAAATGAACGTTTTGAGTTTTAAAGATAACACTATGGAAAACTCTAACACCCCTCCCAAAAAGAAGAAAATTCGGTTGTATAACACATGATAATTACAATAATAACAATTTGGATCATATAAAAAGACTGAAAAAGCATTTGTTTGTATATAGATAAAGCATTTGTTTGTATATTGTGTGAAAGCATCTGTTTGTATATAGATAAAATAAAATTCCATTATTGTCTAGCGCTTAAGAAAAAATAGGACGGGAAAAAGAAAAAAGTAAGTGACATAGATAGAAATAGAGGGGAGGGAGAGAGAGGGAAGGGAGGGAGGGAGGGAGAGAGAGGTAAGGGAGGGAGAGAGAGAGAGAGAGAGAGAGAGAGAGAGAGAGAGAGAGAGAGAGAGAGAGAGAGAGAGAGAGAGAGAGAGAGAGAGAGACAGAGAGAGAGAGAGAGAGAGAGACAGACAGACATACAGACAGACAGAAGGTGGGAGGGAGGGTGAGAAAGGAAGAAAGACAGAGAAGGAGACAGATAGAGAGGGAAAAGTTACATTAATACTGTAAAATCATGGGTAAAGTGGCGAAAAACAAATAGCAGTCTTACATGAATTGGCAGGGAAAATAAAAAAAAATATTTTAAGTTCTATTTCATCCAAGTTTTGAATACCAAACACTCCTGAACATAAAAATTCCACCAAAAAAAATGAAGATGCTCAAATTTCCGTGTGAAAATTTGCCCGTTCGATGCCTAATAATTTAAATAATAAAGGAATGGAAAAACAAATATTAAAACCCATGAATAAGTATGTTATATACTTATAGCCAAGCTTAACTACCTTATTATCATCCGTATCAAAAAGTTCTTGCTTTCGACACCATTGGACAAGCCCCTAGAAAGAAAATTAAACATTCAAGGCTAATTCTAAGCAATTACAGCAAAATAGAACTTTATAAATCCATAATACAGTACAGTCAGGTAAAGAGAGACAGAGTATTTTTTTCAGTAATTTGCTTCCACACCATTTGCTTTTAATTTTTTTTTTATTTGTTCGAAATTGTTCAACCAATTCCTCATAATCCTAGATTTCAGATGTTTATTTTCAAGGATGAGAGAAAGTGTTCAACATGTAGTGTATTGAATAGATTGTACAGTTAAACCAAAATCGGTCATTGGCGAGCCCGTGGCACTTCTTATTTAAACGTGCTGCAGGTTAGAAAATGTATGTTAGATTAAAGGCTTAAGGATTGAAATACTTGTGATAGCCACGAGCAGGAGGGATTTGATGATAAAATTCCCAAGGAGTAATGTTAGGTTTTGCCAGAATCAAATAGGCTAAGGAATAAACACGGTATATGAATTTATGTTAAATATAATGAAGATATGCCAATTTCTAATATTATACTATCAAAGGTGCACAAGAATAAATTTTCTAGACGAATTAAGGCTCTTTCAGGTAACCATGATATTTTTAATAATATGTTCGCGCTGGTGTAAATTTACACTTTTAATAGCAAACGAGAAAAATGAAAAAACAAAACAAAAACCAAATTTTAAAACAGGCAAAAAATCATTTTGAGCATGACATTGTATTAATGGAATGGAAGTAATTTGAAAAACTAAAACCAAATTTAAGTGAAAAAAAAAGCTCCCTAACAATTTTTTTTTCTTGTAGCAGAGTGAGTGTACACGTTAGTGTACCTAACCTAGTAAAGACTGATCTGTGTCCAACAGGAAGCCAAATTGAACAAACGAAATCTAGGGGAAAAGAACATGGTCAGTAAACTAACTTTTACACTGATTCTAAATCCAGCTTTCAATCAAGATTGAAGTGACCTACAAAAAGTAAATTCCATTCACAAGTGCAATTGATTTAACCAAAATAAATGGGAGTGGGGATTGAGATATCCCCTAAAGATCTTTCCAAAAGCATAAAGATCATCATAAGAATCATATTCACAAATCTAATGTCTCAAAGAACCCTATGTTTAACATGTCAACAACATCTGTAATGACAAAAGTTCTTATGTTTTTTTCTGTAATGTGACCACTTTACTCTGGCAGTCGTAACAATGTACTGGTAGTCGTTCTTTTCTCCAGTAGTCGTAAACAGCTAATGGAGAATATACTAGAACATCTGTTTAAATCTGGTATCCTCTTTGAGATGCGAAAGATATTTCATTTTCTTTTCTCAAAATTCTTTTCTCAAAATTTTTCTCAAAATTTTTCATTTTCTCAAAATTTCATTTTCTTCACTTTGCGCCATAGAATTAAAATTTTAAGGCCCGAAAGGGACGTTGACGGAAAATTCTTCAGTGGTCTATCAATTTAGAGGCATAAGAACCCTTAAACAACGTCCAAAATGTGCTGAAACAAGGTGGTGGATAATGACTATAGGAATTGTTATACGACTATAGGACAATTATAGTCATACAACATAGTCATATGACTATGACTATAGGAGTTGCTAGGGACTTGTGTAAAATACTGTACAGACACCAACGGATAGAAAGGGGAAATACTGGTTTATGATGAGATGGGTTCTTTTAAGGTGAAGGTATCTAGATCAAAATACTTAAGTCTATACATAGTTGATATAGCACACAAAAAACTTTTTCTTTTTATTAAAATTATAAGTTTTATGATTCCATACAATATGCATTTATATTCTTTTAATTTTAAAGTGTGTTGGCTTGTAGCCCGTCATCAGATTCCCCAGTAGCCTATGATGAATAAAGTTGTGAATAGAATTATACATACCTTCATGAATTTGATTGACAAACTTTTACCAATTTGTCTTGCTAAGAAACCCAACATAAGGCCAAAGAGAGTTCGCAGTAGCATCAACAGTAACTGGGACTCTGATGGCCACAATATAGTATGAGGAGGTTCCAACGGTGGTCCCTGGATTTGCCCAATTGCAAATAAAAACCACATTCCAATTTGAAGGCCAGAAAATGAGCCGACTATCACTGTAGTATCTTCCCTGAAAGAAATATCCACAGTTTAAAAGCATCCAATTGTGAATTATTAAAATCTGATCTATTACACTTTTGCAAGGATTAAAAACAAACGTGTAACCAATTGCCTCACCTTGAATTTCCAGCTTGGAGAGAGGGTGCTTAAAGCCCATAGCTGTTTCTTTCAATGAAAATACAAGAAAAAAGCAAATTTTCAATTAATAAACCCCAGGGGGGGGGGGAGGGCAAAAAAATTAGGGGCAAATCTCAGCTAGCAGCCTCTTTTAGATCCTTTATTAAAATTTTAGATTCATCGAGCCAAACATAAAAATAAAGAGAGACAAGAGAAAAGAGACAAGAAAAAAAGGGACACGATGGCAACCACATGAGAGAGCAGATTATTATGTCCAATCGCTGGAATGCCTAATGACAGGCTTCAATAGAAACAAAATTTTCGGCTTGCAGAGACAAATGGCTCCCCTTTGAATTTTTAACCTAGTTACTACAGCATTTAATTTTTAACTCACATCCAGATGAGATTCAATTATAATTTGCCTTTTTTTGGCAATGTTTTGTTGTCATAACACCAAATCGATAGAATTTCTAATTCATAATTCGAGTGAACCAAGTCAGCAAACAACCAGTCGCCTATGAAGGTTTTCTGGCGGTTAGTGGCAATTTTGTCCAAATCACGATTATTCTTTTTTATTCAGTCTATATTAAGTGAGTTGGAAAAATTTAAGACAGAAAATTTCACAAGCTGTGTTTTCATCCTTAGATCTTCTTGGGTTTATAGAGGCGCGTAGAGCATCCAAGAAGAGTCACCATTCATCTCTAGCCACCCAGATGTCTTCCCAATCGGGTTGAAGTGCATGCGTAAATTAAAACTTTCTTTCCCATGTAAAATAATGATATTTTTGACTTTTTTTTCACTGATTAAGTGAGGAGTAACTCTTGATAAGAAGCAAAAGATCTCTAAATACTTTAGTATATGTTATCACTTCGGTTTTCAACACCTCCAATTTTATTTTTACAAATGTTTTCGCTTGTTCTTGTTATAATTATAGAGACATTACAAAAAATAATCAGCATACACGCAGAAAAAAAGTGCGGTTTTAGAAAGGGTAGAGAATGTATCGACCAAATTTTCACTCTTAGGTTAATAATTGAGAAGTGCCTGAGTTATCAAACAACTTTAGTCCTCAGTTTTATATATTATGAGCAAGCGCTCAATTCTATTGATAGAACAGCTTTAGCAAAGGTCTTATCCTTGTATGGTATACTGGACAAATACATTAAATTAATCAGTGCTATGTACGAGTATAACACTGCTGCGGTTAAGGTAAGAAATGAGGTTAGCAGCTGATTTCGTATTAAATCAAGAGTGAAGCAGGATTATGTTCTATCCCTCTTTACATGGATCATTTAGATTGACTTTGTCTTAAGGAGCACAGGAAAGGCAATGGGAGAACACAGTGTCAAATGGGAAGGAAAAATTTTCCTGGACTTAGATTATGCTGATGATTTAAGCATCCTAGATAAAAGTGTGAGCAAAATGAATGAACTTTTAGAGGTTTTGCCAGTTCAGGGTACTAAAATAGGTTTGACAATAAATGTTAAGTAAGACTAAGTCACTAAGGCTAGGAAGAAGTGAAGAGGTGAAAAGGTGACGTTGGATAACGAAAAAATTAATAAGATGAACAGATTCACTTACCTTGGTAGCATTATTAGTAAAGAAGGTGGGAGTAGTGAAGATGTTAAAAGTAGAATAGCCAAGGTTCATGGTGTTTTTCCAAAGTTAAAACAAAGTTTGGAAGAATAGGAAGATAAGTCTGCAAACCAAAATTAGAATATTGGAAGCTACAGTGATAACAGTGGTCAAATATGGTTCTGAAGCATGGACGCTCCGAAAAGCAGAAGAATATTTACTAGATTTTTTCCAGAGAAATTGCCTACAGACTGTTCTGGGTACCCAGCTGGCTGCCGTATTTCAAACAGTAGGCTGTACGAAAAGTATTGTTCAATCCTGCATTCCAGGGCTATAATGAGAGAAAGGTTGAGATGGCTAGGGCACGTTCTGAAAATGAAAGATGACAGATTTCCAAAGATTGTCCTTATCGGCCAACCGTCTAGGGCTAAACAGAAAGCAGATCTTCCGTGGTAGTGGTGGGAGGAAGTCTTAAAAATAGATTTAAGGGAAATAGGAGCTTCTAAAGCAGGGTGTAAATAGGGAGTTTTTGAATAGATTGGGATGGAGGAGGAGCATGCGTAGTAGTAGCCTCAGGCGGCTTGGTGCTGCGGTGAGTTGTTAGTAGTAGCAGTAGTAAATTACGACCATTAGGTTTCAAATTTGTTTCTTGTTAGCATTCCATTGTGTACTTTGCAGGGTAATGTAACGATTATTTGAAATAGATTCTATTCCATTCTACGCAAATGAACTGCCATCCCTTCAAACGGTAACACCGATGAATTTCCCAGTGAGGACTGATTTACTGTGTACCAATCAAAGTGATTAAAAGATCTTATTTCTCTAAGAATGGCTAAACTAAGACCCCCAGGCCACATTTGGGCCACCAGAGCATATTATACAGCCAGTATATCTGTTGAGCATTACAATCTTGTGTCAATTTTATTTTCTTTGATTGGAACATATTATACGCACTGTATACGTAATAATCAGCTTAGAAACTGTTCGATTTTGAATTGCTAAATATATTGTAATTTTGTAATGTAGTGTGAATGTTAATTAAATAATACATAGTTATACAGTAACATTAATCCGAATTTTGTTGTGAATTGTATTTTAAGCATATGTAATATATGCAGACCTCGTTAGCAATGAAACTTACAACGTGGTCCTCCGAAGCAAAATGTTTGCTCACTCCTTGCTTTGACTAATAGAAAAAAAGAAACAGAATCTTCGAATTCTAGTACTCTTCAGTTTAAAAAAAAAATGATGAATGATGATCATTAAAAAAAAAAATGATACATATATATATATATATATATATATATATATATATATATATATATATATATATATATATATATATATATATATATATATATATATATATAAACACACAAAGCAACTTATCCAACGAATTTTTTTATTGACATAACACTACCAAATTTGGCAATAATTTTCCCGTTGCAATAAATCCAAGTAACGTAAATAAAGCAAAAATTTACAAAATTGAAAATAAGCATAACGGATTAGCATCAAGTTCGAAAGCAGAAAATTATTCTAACAACGAAATAATCAACGTGAAATTCATATAAACGTTTGCCAATATGTACTTTGCAATGAAACAAATCGAAAGTTTTCTGAAAATCAGCTAGAGCTAAAATAAGATTAATCCAGGTATTTGGTACTTCAAAATTTTTACGCATGGCATCGAAGAGACTCACTAACTGATGACAGGCGGAATTGCGTTTGATATTTCAAAATTGTTTATTGTTTATAAGGGGCATAACTTTTGCTTCTCAAAAATTTATCACACATTTCTAAGACAACTTAGACAAAGGTGGAGCAAGAGGGAAAGCCCCTGAACTAGTCACTAAATTAACGATACTAACACGGAAAGTAGACAATTTATCGCTGAAACCTTTGAGTACTATAGGAGGAACATTCAGTGGAAAATGCTACTTCTTTTAAAGAGTGATTTTTCATTAAACTTCAGAACGGTGCACAGGCGCAGAATGGAATAAAAGTCGGAAGAAATTGTAGAAGAAAGAAAAGCAGGGATCTTCCCTGAGGGAGGATAAGTTCTCAATAAATTTTACTATGGTTTTGGATTTATTTTACGGTTTATTAGTTTTTGATTTTAGGCAAAAATAAAATGTAGTTCTAAAGTTTAAAATTTAACATTAAGAGCTACTGCTATTACGGCACATAAGACCAATGTAATAGCCTTATGAATCAGTCAATTATATCGTATGCTAATGAGTTACTTTTCGGATACAAAAATAGCATTTCCTTTTTTTTGGCTTGGGTTTTAAGAGAATTTGAATAGTGCACTAAAAGTTATCATGGCTGGTGAAAAACGATTGAGAACCTCATAGACTAGTCAGTGATTTTCTGGAGGTTACTAAATAACTTTTAGGCTCGAAACAATAGCCTAGTTTTTCCTGCATGTATTTTGTGTTTTTAAAGTAAAGCACTAGTTTTCAATAATCCAAACAATATAGGTAATACTCAGTGGCCGGTTTATTTACTTCAGTTTAATATATATATATATATTTATATATATATATATATATATATATATATATATATATATATATATATATATATATATATATATATATATATATATATATATATATATATATATATATATATATATATATATATATATATATATATATATATATATATATAAACGAAAGCTATTATTCTGTTCGTTTCAACTTCACTCTTTACTTCCATCAAAAAACTTGTCTTTGTTTGCAAATTATAAAAAAAGTTCATAAAGTTTTGTCCTTATACAAGCACTATCTAGTTTATAGTCCATTTATTATCACATATATTATAGTATAAAATTATAGAAGCCTATCGACATTAGTATTCCGCACGCCAAATCAGCATAAGCTAGGATGCAATCAAGGCACTAAAGTCCCCTAATAAAAAGACCATACTCCCATATGGTCATCCAAGTTGCTACTATCTCCGACTGTAGGTAATACATATTATGACTGACATCTTGCAGTTTCTAGTCATGAAGTGAGCACAAGGCTGTCTCTAGGATTTTTGTTAGGGGGGGGGGATACGAAATTTTTTTTTAGAACGCAGCAAAAAAAAATTTATGCGCATTTTTGTTACGTTTTTACGAGCTGCAGAGGGAATTTTGGCGGGAAGAGAGGTGTAACCCCTAATGGATACAGCCTTGAGTGTGCAACTTGGATTCTGTTACCAACGCCTTCCCAAATCCAGCAAGACTTAGAAATTTCATGAGTCCTACTCCCTTTCTATAAACAATTACCAACGGTAGATATATGCTGCGTTTGAATTTGCATAAACTCTTTTTGCATCTTTTTGAGCAATAGATTAAATATAGTTCTTATACTAGATGCTGTAGTCGGGTGTAATTGTATTTTGATCTATGGGGTGGCTTGGGCATTATGATAGATTAGCTAAAGCTATTTGAACACAGGATTTTGTATTTTTGCACACGTACGGTAGATGGCAGTACATTTTATATACTTCAAAGGAACAGATATAAATTTGGCCCTTTTATTAGCTTAAATAACTCTCAATAAAACCCTCTATTCTCACTGGCTAAAAATTTTTTGATTCGTCAATTAAAAAGAGGAAAAAGTACTTACTTTGTGACTAACGTAGCTGACTCAGGTGCTAAAATCAGCATGGTAATTGAAGTAACTAAAATAACAATGGGCGAGGATGGATGGGTTAGCAAGAAGGAGTCCAGCCAATCAACTAGAGGGAGCAATATAGGAAGCATCAACACAGCCAGACTGATTCCTCCTAGGACGTCCTAAATAATAAAAAATGTTTTTTTTTTGTTACCAGCGAAATCTTACTGCTGTTCAGCACATAATGAAATGTTTCAAGGTAGCCTTAATACACTGATTTCTTTTAAAGAAGTTATTAGTAATGTTATTAAAATCAGTCAAAATTCGCATCTCTTAGAAAAAAATATAAAAATTACATAGTCAATTTTTATTTTCTAAGAAGTTTTAAATTTCCATTAACTTATCCACTCCTTAAAATAGCAAGTCAAACATTTGAGAATATTTTTTTTTAAGAAGGAGAGCTGTTAAAAGCACGAAAAAGCACATGCAAACAATTCCTGGATGCAAGAAATTTCTAATTTTCCTGAGGGCGGTCCTTCAGGTAAATCTTGGAGGGTGGATTCCCTCTCCCTGTGTCCAAGTATATTTGTCATGATTGGAGAACTACAAGTAAGATTATTACACTGAGAGAAGTTAACTCTCACCAGAGAGCAAAAAAGACCCCACACCGTTCGTTCAGACGCAGAGGAAACCTATGCATTCCTTCAATTAGGTTGACATAGAGATTTTTTTATGTTTAAGTGGTAAAAAAGTTTCTATTTTTTGCACAATTTTTTAAGAGTTAAGCATGTCGTAAAAGACCGGATCTTTTCTCCGATGCACAGTCTTAATGGCAATCAATGTTTCGTTTTATATCTCTATTCTCATGTATCCTCAGCATCTTCCATGCCTTAAAGAAGTGAACTAACAAAAATCTTTTGATTCCTAGAGGGGAGGGGGGAGACAAGCGTAGAATCACAAAATTATTCCAGTGGAAGTTGAAAAAGAGGTCTTTTTTGACAGATAGAAAACTTTTCCCCAGATGTTAAAAAATCTTTGACATTTTGTGCATTCTTAGCATTCTATGAGAAGGAAGAAAGGGGGAGGGGGAAGGTGTGAAAATAAGGGAATAATATAAATTACTGTCAGTACTTTAAGAGACCATATTATAAAAAACAGCAATGAATATTTGCAATTTAATAAGGTTCAATAAGCCGAGTCTGGTCTGGCCAAATAAAACTGACTTTTAACGAAAAGATTGGTGGTTGAAAGCTTTAAAAGTAAACCAATTTCGACAAGTTAAAACAAGCTCGACTTAGATAGTGTTACCGTTATTATCCCCAACTTAACTACTAACACAACACAAATCATTTAAGGGAATGACAGGCTGCCAAAGTAACAAAGTAAATAAACTTGGTTCGTTGTTATCCTACATTATCAATGCGCAAATTGGTCTTAGAACTGTCGTAAGATCTAATATCTATCTCACTTGAGACGAACCATCTAAACGCTTCCTGACATTAAAAACACAGAGGATCAAATTCAGTAACTCATTTATAAACTATCATACAAGCTCAATTGTTAATTTCGGTTAAAAAAAACAAAAAAACTCACCCTGCCCAAAATTGGACCAGGAAATACTCAACTTACACTAAGTTCAGCTTGAGTTCAACAAGACTCAAACTGGCAAAATTCAGCAGGCACAAATCAACCTATATATAAAACCCAACTAAAGCAAAACTCTATACAACAAAACTTGGCTCAAGCAAAATTCAACCCGACAAAACTCAGCCTATGCCAAGTTTAACAAGTCCAATATCCAAATTCAGGTGAAATTCAACATGGCAAAACTCAACACAGCTAAAATAAGTGCAATCAAAATTTAACAAACACAAAACTCAACTCGAGTAAAGTTGAACTCATGTAATATCTAATGTAGCATAACTCCAACAACACAAAATTCAACCAGCAAAAACAATTTCAACTGGCCAAACTCGATAAATAACAAGGTTAACCAAGGAAAAATCAATTTATTCAGCAGAAGAACATGAACCCGTCAACTCACAAAGTATTCAAAATAATACATATAGCTTCTGAACGGATTAAGTAATAATAAAACATTTTTCCATTATAACATGCTAATAATTACATTTAAAACCCTGTGACTCACACAAGCCAAAAAAAAAGTTCGAACTTAGGAGAACTGTAATATTAGCAATTTATGCCGACCCTAGTGGGGTTAGGATAACATTGTGTCATAAAAAGCGAGGCAAGATGATTCTTAAGAATTTAATTCAAAACTATTATCGAAAAAATAGCTTTTCGAACCAAAACAAAGCAATAAAAAAAACATGAAACAAGCAGAAAAATAGTCATGTAATAAGTCAAACTTAAAATGAACAGAAATTCAAAGAAATAGCCAATCAAACCTAACAATAACATGTATTGTCATAGAATTTAGATAAAATCTAAAATGAAAAGAATAATTAATGAATAATTAAATGAATAATTAAGCGAAACATAAAATGAACATAAAATTGCCATAAATAAGAGTGGGGCTAACACCATCAAACCTTCCCAAGGCTAGATTTCTTCCAATATTTTACTCTTCACTGAGGTTCCCTTGTCTCTGTTTCAAGCCAACCGGAGAGAAAAAAAAAAAATTAGATATTCTTGTGTTACCAAAGTGTCGGCCCCGTTTATGCATGAGCCAATGTTCCGGAGACAAAAAATTGCCAAAGCAAAGCACCTTTAGATGGATCGGAGAAAAAATATTTTTTGGAACCCCCTCATCGGATAAAAAATGCAATGCCCTTTTCACCCCAATAGGACCTGAAGTACCAGCTGGGATGCCCCACGTCGATCCCAAGATAGTGTAGACATGCCATGGCATATCCTTAATCTGTATGCTCATAAAGTCTTTCAATTTACCTCGGTAATTCACTGGGCAAGTCCCACAGGGGCACATAAAGACAAACTTTTAGACGGACAGGAAATATGCAAACTTTTTTTTAGCCTTTCCCCTCTAGCCCCTCTCCAAGTCAAATTTCACCGTTCCAAGACGTTGCAAATAATATATTTTAATTGGGTTGATTCAGTTTTTTTTCGATCTACCCCACTACGTCGCTGTGGAAGAAATCCCAGACGGGCTCAGAGAGTAAACTTACGTAAAATATTTTCATCTCCCAACACTACCTGCAAGTTTCAAATCCATCCTCAAGCCCTTCAATAAGGTTGCAGATACACTATTTTGATAACACAGGACCACATAGTGGTTTTTGACTTACCTACTTAACCGTGGATAGATTGACCCAAAAGTTCTACAAGGGCTAAAAGTGCATAAACTTTTAGGCAGGTCAGAGAAAATTATGTTTGATCTCCTTATGCAAAATATTTTTACCTTTGGGAAACCAAGGAATATCTTGGCCATTAGAACGTTTCCTAAGTGTTACAAGCTTACTAGACAGCCAAGACCAAACACGCCCACCTTTTCTACTACAGCCATCTGTGAATAATGGATAATTTACATGTTCTAGGGCCATTTCCCTGGGGCTCCACGGTCATGTCAACCCCCATAGGCATACTTATTCGATTCGATACCATGGAATCACAGGAGTGTCCAGGGGCAAAAATGGCACGGGCGAAGGACATTTCCCTTCCAACCCTTCAACCCTTTAGAAAGGGTACTAGAACTTTCAATTTTTGATCAAATGAACCCCTCCTAAGTTTCTGAAAAAAACTCCATCCATATAAAGCGGCTGGAAAAAAAAACTATATACAGTTTTATATCTAGTATAAAAAACTATATACAGTTAGACTTCACTATTTACCACGTCAACGCCAGCCCGTTGACTCTGGTAAAAGCCAACCTATCCATAATCTTTTCAGATTAAATTTTCTAACTGAAAGTAAAACGTAATAAAACTAAAACAGGGGGGAATCACGCAAATATCAGCTATGATTTCTCATGACAATCAAAGGCGTGTCGTCTCAACAGGCATCGATTCAAAAATTTACCATTTTTCAAAGAATTTTCAGCATGTTGTTTAAACTTATAGATTTGGAAATCTCGCAAGTGAAAATCCTTCGAGTTTTGCTAAAGTATTTCTAAATCAACACAAATTCTCCCCATTTTTGGAAAATGGTTGAAATCGAGCAAAATTACATGAATTTCCCCCAAGATGACTCCCTAGTGTGATACGTATTTTTCTTTCATTTTGTGTGTGTGTGTGAGAGAGAGAGGGGGAGAAAGAAAAACTTACAGCCAAAACATGGTAAATCTTAAAATGCAACAAAGGAATTTTCTCTGGTGCTCTGACTTAGACGATCAGGCCGCAATAAAAAATGAAATATTAACTTACCAGAATAGAATGCATTCCCATATAAATCCTACTCAGACAAATCATGAAGCACCAGATTATACCAATAACAAGTGCCACCCAAACACGGTACTGTAAATAGAAGTCAAACATATGAGTAAATATTTTTATGTATACACAGGTAATCTAATTACAAGCAGTTAAACTCTAGTAGTGTATAGTAAAAACCCTACACTCATTACGATTTTTTCAATTCCCGAAAAATAAGGACGTAATTATATAAGACTGCAAAAATGATGAAAATGTTTCTTTAATAAAACAAAGAAGGCGAACATGAATCTTATTGGAAATATGTGGAGCTTTTGCTGAAAGAATCGGACGAACAGTATAAATTTCTTAAGAAACAGATAACGTTACAAAAGCCTAAATTTGGGGTTACACTAGTTACTATTTTGGATGACCCCCACAACAAAAAAAGAAAAAGAAGAAGAAGAACCCAAGCAATGCAAACATTTTCAATTTTATGTCTTTGAACGCATTACGGGTACTCCAGCTTGAGAGCATTAAAGCAAATATAATTTATTTACGTAAAACTTTGAAACTATGAGTCTGCATTCGAATGACAATTCCTGGACAATTAAAAACAAAAATTGCACAGACGATAAATAAAGAGAAAACAATGCTGTAACTGTAAACAGAAATCATTGCATACAGGAGTAGATCTAGGAGTAATTTCAGATGCACGTGCCCCTCCCCCAACCCCAGAAGGTAAAAAATTGCACTAATAACGAGATCGGAAGGACAAAAAATACCAACAAAGAACCAAATAATTTTTGGTACCTCCCTCCCCCAACATTAATTTTTGTATCTCCCCCTGGTTATATATCTCTACTAAATTTTATAGTAGCTCCACAGCTCCTGTAACAAAATTTAGCATTAGTTATAGAGTAGGAATAAACTTTCAATTGGTAAGGAGAGTTGAACATACTCAAACAAAATCAGTTTTGCAGCAAGAGGAAGTAAATAAAAGAGACAGGTTGAGAAATCTACTATAAAATCAAAGGAAAACAGAAAATCAAAGGGTTCTACCATATGCGAAGTATGCGTGGTGAGATAAAACAGGATTGATTTTCTGGCGTGTAAACGTGTGCTCAAGTCAAAGTTGAATCTACCTGAGCTTTAAGAATGGACGGATGTCAACCAAGTTAGATATTAAATTCAATATAATGGTTCAGCTGATTCATCTGTGCTCGAAAAACTTATAACATGTTTTTACTAAGGATTGTCAAAGAAACAATTGATAGTTAGCCAATATTACAGTTTACTTTTAGTAATACTATCACCACTAACTCAGCATAGCCCCAGGTCGCCCGGGGTCGACAAAGATATGGACGGTCCTCCTCCATCCTAATCTATTGAAAGTCCCCTTCTAACTGCCCTCCCAAATTTTCAAATTTCCCTTAAATCCTTTCTTACGACCTCCTCAAACCCGACTCAGGAACGACCTCCTTTTCGTTTTTCCCTCGATGGTTTACCGAAAGGACGATATCTGGCAGTCTGCCATCCTTCATCCGCAGAACGATTCAAAGCCATCTAAGCGTTTCTTTTACTATAAGCCTAGAAAGCGGGATAGAATCACGTTTTTCGTACAGCTTACGGTTTGGAATACGGTCAGTCAATCGGGTATCCAATACCCCCCCCCCCCCATAGACGATTCCTCGGGAAAACATCTAATGAATCCACCTCCGTCTTTCGGAGCACCCACGGATAAGAACAACAGCTGACCACTGTCATCACTATAGCTTCATTTTTCTTCCAAATTGATGAAAAGTATGACAGACACTTTTGATATGATACGAACTGCTTATCAACATAAGAGCATTGTAAGTGGCATGGAAAATTGTAGGATCGTAGGAAGAACATTGAAGCTCATCCACGGCCAAGATTCAACATTATTGACGGGCTAAGATAAAGAAAAGGCTCAAGAAATGAAAATTCATTGCGTTCCTGATTTTTATATGCTATGATTATCAAGGACCTCCTTGAAATTATGGAATCCAGACTTTATATAATCTTAGATACAATTGTTAATCAAATGGAAAGTCTTGGGTCATTTTATACAGAAAGCACATACAGACAAAAAAAAAAGAAAAACTCAATCGTACCACCTAATCTTAAGGAAATGACTATAACTTGAATATTTCACACTAAAAATACTTACGAACTGAATTTAGACTGAATTTATTAACTGAACTTTAAAATACCCTACAAAACGGTAAACAATATATTGAGTTTAGATACACATTTATGTTGTTTAAATACAGTCCCACTTATTTGCAAAACAATAATTGTAAATATTGCGAATTATTTAAAAATTAACGTGAATCCTAAATTAACGTGATGTTTTTCCATTATTTGAACATGTTTTTTTTTTATTATTTTACAGGGTTATATTTTTGCCACTTCAACTTATTACGACTCGGGACAAAAATAAACCAACAATTTGAATTATTAAAAATGATTGATTAAGAAAATAAATAAAACTTGTATATAAATTGGTCATTGCTAATAATCATCAACTATTAGAAAACATCCTAAGAAACTATTAATAATTGTTTTTTTGTCCCTTTTTTTTTATCTCAGTAAAGAGACTTCTGTGATATTGTAGCCTACTCCCCGGTATTACATAAAACGAAAAAACAATGAAAGAGGAAGAACAGAAAATAAAGAAGGAACCATCATCCCCTCTAATCCAGAAATCGAGAAGAAATCTGAATGGGTTAGCCTGAATATACCGAATTCATTAGAACAAAAAGAAGGAGGCTTACTTCGTAACGGTTCGATGTAAAAAATAAAATCGTAGCAGGCACAGTGGCTGCCACCAGGGCATGCGTAGACGGCATTCCATATTCTTCTACTTGGGTTTTAAGCAGCCTTGCAGCTGGAGGACATCTTGGACGAGGTAACTGAACCACATCTTTCAAACACTGACCTGGGATTAAAAACATATGAAGATTATTTTTGTACTTTTATCCATCAGATTAGCCAGTGCTAGTCAGAGAACTTGTCCATAACCCAGACGAAGACGATGGAGATAGATACTGTACAGACGAAGAATCTCCACAAAATCGAACACGTTAGATGGTTTGACAAGATTCGGACCATGGAGATTCTCTGGCCTTTAAATTGTCACACCCCTCCCCCACCCGTCTGATAAGCTCAAGTCTCGCTTCCTATGTTCGCATAGTGTGATTGAGAGCAATGAGAGCCGAAAAAGTGCAATTTGGGCCTTCGCCATGCGACAAGTATAAAATTTTGGTATCCATGCCAAACTGGCAGGAAACCTTAGGAACTATATACTATGGGTTGTTCCATATTAGGAGCGCAGTTTGCAGCACTGGCTTGGTCACTCAAATACCGGCTTCAGTAACGGAAAAGATTTCGTTTCTACAGCAACCATTGACTGGCTCAGTGGCGCAAAAGTAAACAGGGAGGCATGAAACACTGACAACAGTCTTACATCCCTACACATGAATATAGCTTTTATATTTTAATACTCTTTCTCTCGATGGTTTTTCTCTTTTTCGCAACTTCAAACATTGTAGTTCTGCTTGTCAGGTCATTTATTTCAGAGTTGTGTGGCTGATCCCGCCGCACAACGACCTAGCGATGATAAAGCGTCCATTGAGCCCGCTGGCGTCATGTAGGAGTGCCCACTGAGCTCTTCAGTGATTGGCCAAGTAACAAAAATGGGCTCTAGGTATCGTTTACATTCATCAGAGAACCTCACAAAATTATGTGTTTTTTTTTTCTTAGCACTATTTCAATTCCCCCGATTACTGTACGTTTTGCTGATGCAAGTAAACCCCAAGAGATGGGGAGACAGTACATAAAAAGCTAGACCGTATTGTTGGAAACGTTACTGGAAGCGTGGCTTAGCCTTATTGCTGGACCTTTTCCACTACCGTCGAAAATGAGCTTCAAGTTAAAGGGAAAGAACTAAAGTGAACTGAGACTTTTCCAGTTACAAAAACCTTTACCCTTTCAGATAATATTACAAAAACCTTTACTCTTTCAGATAATATTACAAAATCTTGTTCTTTTTTCCTCGAAATCAAGTCAATTTCAGATTTTAATTTTGAGGTTATTAAGTTCAGAAAACTTCTGCATTGGCACTTGAGCGTGGCGGCTCATATAAATACAACATTTAATCGCTAAGCTTTACGAAAAACCCGCAGTTGTACTTTCTAAGTGACGACCAGACGATTACAGGGCCTTTCAAGGAATCCTCCCCAAGAGCAAAAAGTACTTCTTGTTTCCTTTCACAAAGTAAACACCAACGTTGGTCAATTTTACTTCGAGTCTCCCAGTTAATGCTTTGGATTTTCCCAGTAGATAAGGGGAACGCATCATCAAACGAATTGGTGAATCAATATTGCTTCTTCATTGCGACTTCTCATATTTTGAAGAATGGGAACACCGTGGTCAATTCGTTTGCTTATTCGGTAGCATAGCTCGACTAAGAAGCCTAAACAAGGTACTTGAACCCGTTGTAGCTACTGGGCAGTTAGCAGACCGAAATCATCATTCACTGAAATAATACATTATGTTTGAACCGAGTTTGAAATGGGGGGCGAAGTATTTGGACAGTGTGAAGTTAAAAATACTTCTTACTTCATAATACGCAGAGTAAGTGTATCTAACACATTTTGCATGCAGACCCACTATACTTTACTCCCCCCCTCTAATGTGCAAATATATAGCCCAGCTTTGTTTCTAATTTCATCATATTTTGTAATATTTCATTACGATTAGTCAGAGAAACAAGTTCTACTCAGATGGAGAAATTAACATAGGTGATATAACAGAACAGTAAAAAAATGCTTACATAGCCAAGTCTGGTCGCAGGTTATTTTCTTTTCCCAGGAGGAGTAAAAATTGCATTTAAGGCTACACTGTCGCTCCCAAAAAAATTTATGGCGGAAAGTGTATTCCCATAAAAAAATATCTAGTGATGTGAGGACTATGGTCTTTAATAGAACACGAGTAAAGTATTCTACTAAATATTTTCGTCGAATCTACCTCCTTCGCAAGATCTCACCAAGTTAGAGCCTTACATCGTTTGACAATACGGGAATTGTCACATCTAGTTCAAAATAAAAGCCCACATCTTCTTAGTAAAAAAATTACAAAAATGAAAAGGCAAAGTAAATTCTATACAGTTACCGCTTAAATAGTAATAGTAATTTATTAACACACACAAGGACAATACATTTTACTCACTACCGACCCAAGAACCTGGGGTCAGGTTGTCCTAAGGTTAGGCATATATCAAAATTTCATATTCACAACAGAAATATACAACCTAGGCCTAAAAAAAATAAAATAAAAGAAAAATCATTCCCCTTCGCACGCAGTTCCTACCACCAATCACAAAATCACCATACTTGTCCTCCAGGTACATAAAAAAAAAAAAAAAAAAAAAAAAAAAAAAAAAAAAAAAAAAAAAAATTAAAAATCATATTTCTCATATAACATTCCTTTTATTTTATTTTTAAATTCCTTCAGATCCCCTATTTCTCTTAACTCTTTATTAACCCCATTCCACAACTTTAATCCCCTATAAATAGGCGAGAATGTCGACCTGGCAGACACCACGAGCGGGGCATGTAAATTTTTCCTTTGGCGAGTTTCATGATCATGAATCGAAGATCTAGCTTTTAGCATTCCTGAAAAGCAAGACGGTAATAATTCATTATTATATTTGAACATAAATTGAAGGCTATAAAAATCTCTAAGGCCTGCAGCAGGTAATACTTTTACATCAATATAGGTAGCTCTAACGGATACAAGATTTGACTTACCAGTCAACACACGGATTCCGTTATTTTGGATCACTCGAACTCGATTAGTAATTGATGGAAACGTACTCAGCCAAATAGATGAGCAATACAATATATGTGGATGTATAATAGAAAAATACAAAGTGCGAAGAACAGAAGGGGGTAATACATGTTTCAATTTACGCAGTATTCCCAGATTACGGCACAGGATTCCTGACACCTTTTCAACATGTTTCCTAAAAGATAGTGTTTCATCTAGCATAATACCCAAATATCTAACACACTGATCACGCTTAACTTTACCTTCCAGGTAACTCACTTCTTGGATCCATGGGTAGTAATTAGATGTACGCGAAAATATTACAAAACTGCTCTTTGATGGGTTTACTTTTATTTTATTAACTCTTAGCCAGCTAGACACTTGATCTAAACACTGTGTCATTAATTCAACTAAAAGGCGTTCTGTTTTTGCAATGCAAATCAATGAAGTATCATCGGCAAATAGAGGTACTGTAACGTCACTGTCACTGTGAAACATGTCGCTCATTTTAGTTTTCGCATCCTTCAGGGACAGTACAAGATCATTTACAAATATCAAAAATAGCAAGGGGCCAAGAACGGACCCTTGTGGCACACCACATTTCATATCTACAACGGAAGAAGTAGATCCATTTATTCGCACATACTGCTGCCTATTAGACAAAAAACTACGTAGGAAATCAAGAGCAGGCCCTCTAATCCCATAAAATTCACATTTTTCAAGCAATATACCATGGTCTACAGTGTCAAAAGCTTTTATAATGTCCAAAAAGATGGTAGACACTTTAAAACCAAGGTCCAGGGCAGTGTTCACAACACCACAGAGATAAGCCACAGCTTGTTCGGTCGTGCGTCCATTTCTGAATCCAAACTGGGTGGATGTTAGTATTGAATGGCACTCTAAATAATGGTACAACCTCCGGGAAAAGCACTTTTCCACAAGTCTTGACATGACCGGTAAAACGGAAATCGGGCGATAGTTACTTACCTCACTGTGATCACCCCCCTTATGAACCGGTGTAATTCGTGCCAACTTGAAACAAGATGGAAATACTCCCTGTTTAAAACAAAGATTTATTAGGTTAACTAATACATGCGATATAGCTGGCCACAGATATTTAATTATCCGTAGAGACAAAATGTCACTACCAGCTGCACTATTTTTCATGTCGAAAATTATTTCTTTTACTTCACTCTCGGTCACCGGTTTCAGGTAAACTGAAAATTCTGTTTCGCTATTTCCAAGGTAATGTTGGAAAGGGCGGTCGCCATCCACTATTCTTACTCCCTCAGCCACATTATGTCCAACTGTAGCGAAGTGGTCAACAAATTCTTGGGCTATATCAGACGGGTCACTTAATTCTGCACCTACTCGACCAATAATCTGATCCGGGGCGACTGTGTGGGGAGGATTTATGAGCTGTTTAATTATCCGCCATGTTTTATTGGGGTTTCCAGCTGCATCACCAAACTTTTTCTTATAATGAGCTTCCTTTGCTTTTCGCAAAAGTCTATTTAATGCATTTCTGTAGTTTTTGTATATCCTTTCATTAATATCACTAGGTTGTAACATTTTCTTTTTAAACAGCAAATCCCTTCGATTTATTGATCTGAGCAATCCTTTTGTCACCCACGGCTTCTTAGGCATTTCTCTGCGAGCTCTTTTCCGTACCTCTTTAGTGCAACTAATCAGCAGATTATGCAGTTTATTATAGAATTTCACAAACTTCGCATCAGCATGATCAGGTAGAGCTAGCTCTTCATCCCAATTAACATCCATTATTTTGTTTTTACAATCACGGAGGGCACTAGGATCCAGTACTTGTGTAATCTTATTAAACCTGCCATTTACCGAAGGAGAAGTCTGCGTCGATGTTGAATATGAGCCAAAAACACCAAAGTGGTCCGAGGTATCACTAACCAGGACACACGGATTAGAAAACGGTACATTTGTAAAAATGTTATCAAGGCACTTCGCAGTTGACGCAGTTACTCGAGTACTTACATTAATTGACGGAATCAGGCCATAAGAAATCATCATATCTAATAGAAGATTAGTCTTTTGACCAGGATCAATTAGGTCAACGTTTAAATCACCCATCAAAAAACAAGGGGTCTCCACTGGAATCTTCTCTAGCTGCTGCTCAAGGAGGTCCACAAATTCATCAAACGCACTCGATGGAGGGCGGTATGAAACAATAACAAAACATTGGAATTTATCAATCTACAACTGAAACACAAACGACTCAAATACCATTTCTTTATAAACCGACATATCACTTTTTACCGTTACCTTAATATCCGAGCGAACATACGCTGCCAATCCCCCATGTTGACGAAGCTCCCGATTTTTGGTGAATAAAGAGTATCCAGGAATCCGCAGCAATTCAGAATTATGCATGTTAAGCCAGGTTTCCGTAAGGCCTATTACCTGAAATACAGAGAGACTAGATATATCATTAATAAAATCAAAGCTGGAATTCAACCCTTGGCAATTTATATGGAAAATACTGATCTGCTTCTCATCCCCCCGGCTCTCCGAAGGGACATCACTCAAAAACACATACCTTGAATCCTCACATGCCAGCCGACAGCATCCACCAGGATCAACGTTCTCACTCAAAATTTCATTATATCTTTCAAAACTTACTTTTTTACTTTCCAACTCCTTAAAATCAGGTGTACCTGGAGGTGATTCATTCATTCTAACCAATTCTTACAAGAAACCTTGCGTGCGAAAGAGGGAACCAATAAAACATATAAAATGTCCACGGCATTCGGTTACAAAAAACAACACATAAAAAAAAACAAATTCCAATTTACTCCCAACCATCTGGTCATTCATAAATAATGTCAATATTCTTTTCCAAAATAGAACTATATTATCGAACCAAATTCCGGTCGCAGTTAACGGGCATTGGTAATTTTCACCAAAACACATACAACAAAGAAACAAAAACAAAAACACGTTTTGGGTTTCTGCAATCGCAGTTTCGCCCATTACATTCCCTAATACTAGTGGGTATCGTAGCTATTTCAAATCATCACATTTATTAACACACATTTCATAACACACGAAAAAAAAAAAAAAAAAAAAAATAAAATGTTAAAAAAAACAACAATACAAAAAAAAACCAACAAAAAATCAACAAAAAAAAAAAAATATTTATAGGAAAAAAACGAAAAAAAAATTTAAATGGAAAAAAAATCATAAATAATAATATAAATTAATAATGCAAATAAAGAAAAAAAAAAATACGGAAAAAATAAAGTAAAAAGAAAATAAAATAGACTAAAAAAAGAGAAAATAAATTCAATTAAGAGCAATAACAATCAATAGCTATCACTAATCAGCCATCACATCACCAGGTGCGTCAAACCGTCCGCCACTTCTTTCTCCTCGCATACGCTCTGGACTATCATTATTGCAACAATTTACTGCGCAATTCACTTTCGTTATTAGGAAAACAACGAAAATAATATTTAACTGGAAAAAAAAAAATCATAAATAATAATATAATTAATAATGCAAATAAAGAAAAAAAAATACGGAAAAAATAAAATGAGAAGAAAATAGACTAAAAAAAAGAGAAAATAAATTCAATTAAGAGCAATAACAATCAATAGTTATCACTAATCAGCCATCACTTCACCAGGTGCGTCAAACCGTCCGCCACTTCTTTCTCCTCGCATACGCTCTGAACTATCATTATTGCGCAATTTACTGCGGGCAAACTGATCTAATTCAGGAATAGAATCTTCATGTGAGTATTTCGCCAGTGAACCATTAAGTCGGTTAAAATTCAGCATTGGTGGAAAGCTTTTCGATACCCAGGCTTCAATACCGATTTCACGGAGTTTAATTTTCTTACGCAGGAGGTCATTTCTCATCTTTCTGATTTCAGGAGGAGCGTCATCACTAATGTAAATATCGTGAAACCCAGCAATTGTCTTGCCCCTTAGCTTTTTAGCGCACTTCAGAATTCTCATTTTCTCATCTTTATCAGCAACCTCAACTTTAATAAACTTTTTTAGTTTATTAACCTGTAGCACTTTGAGGCGTGGTACCGGGGATAGCTCAAGTCCTTCTGTAATGATACTCGTGCAAATTTCCGTAGCATTTTGTTGATTATCAGTTGGTACATTCCACACAATAATGTTGCTCTGAAGTTTTTCAAACTCCATCTTAGCAAGCCGGCATACTGTCTGGTTAATAGCGGACCTTTGGTTACTAATTTCATCTGTCATTATTTTGTACTGTTCTTTAAGCAAATCCTTCTGGTTTTCGATCGATGATATACGCTGGTCGCTTTCCACGTTTCTTTTCTGAAAGTCTGAATTTGAAACCTCTAGTTGCGTAACACGATCACCAAGCGACTTAATTTTATTTTCAAGTGAGTCCAGTTTATCACCATTGCCCTTGACAAGACTTATTAACGTGTTAATTTTTTCACCAAGACTCGATAATGTCACATTTTGAGACGAAGTTGAACTAGCCGACAAGTTTAGGAAACTTGGCATGTCATTTGTGGGATTATCACGCCTCCTTTTTCGTCCCATTTCAACCACGCAAAAAGAAAAAAGAAAACCAAAATTGGGCTTGGCTTACCTCAGAAAGGATTGAATTTTTTATCCACGCCAATCCGAACGTGCAGTTCGCTCAGCCACCGTTAAAAGGGCACGGCTAACACCCCTCACAGCTACAGAAACAGCTATCCAAATTACAGGAACATCGGCAAAACAGCAATGACTTTACCGTTAGGCACAACCAGTCAAAACTGATTCACTTGCAGTAGCAAAAATTCACAAATCGCCACTGGCATCTGATATAGCCACGACACCCACGAACGAGGTCTTACTCGGTCAAGAGCATACTGAAGACTGAAGAAACAAAGGAGAAACAAAACTACACATTTAAAAACTGTTAAATTTATCCAAATTTCACCAATATGATTGAATCATTGAATTTCAATGATTAAGAAGAAAAATTAGAAAAAGAAAAATTAATGTTAAGAAGACTAAGTCACTAAGGCTAGGAATAAGTGAAGATGAAAAGGTGACGTTGGGTAATGAAAAGATTGATCAGGTGGACAGCTTCACTTACCTTGGTAGTATTATTAGTAAAGATGGTTGGAGCAGTGAAAATGTTTAAAGTAGAATAGCCAAGGCTCAATGTGTTTTTTCACAGTTAAAAAAAAGTTTGGAAGAATAGGAAGATAATATTAATAATTTATTTTCTTCCCACTTTAAAAATGGAGACAAATAAGCGGAGTGAAAAAGAAAAAAAAAAAACACTCATCAACAAGTACAAAACATTTACACTAACTTACAATTGCAGTACTAGACGAGTTAGAGATGATTCAGCAAGGAACTGCATGCTTCGGCGGTAAGGTCTGGCTTTTATCTCTCCAATTTTAGTCACCGAGTCAATTATTCCATAGCACCGGCTAATGTAACTATTTGAAAACCACAAATAAAGGTCAATATAAAAACATTTTTGTCAACTTGTAACGACGGGTACGCATCTGCTATTTTTGCGTAACTTTTAGTAACTCCCAAAACGGGGATATATATAGTATATAAGGCGTAACTACAGCGGTGAACATTTTATCTAAAATCTACTTATTAACACTATTATTTATCATTTATTTAGTCGATTTATTTCTCAAGCTTTCTGCTTTTCCATGACATTTTTTAATACACCGAGACACATTATCTTTAATAAGCCCAATAATGGATCTAGTTGTAGGACCATAATCAATGCCTAGATACCACAAACTATCCGATTCATAAATAACAATATCTTCGATATCTAGCGAAGTAGAAAAGCTATACTTTGCAGGCCTGTTACATATGCAAAACTCTGATTTAGATACATTTAAAGCCAGGCCAATTAATTTATAAATTTCAACAATCTTAGCAAGGTTATCTCATAGCACGGAAATAGAAAAGCTCAGTAGCAGTAAGTCATCAGCATATGACAAATAACTGATATCTAGCTCATCAAGGTTGAAAGTTCCCTTCAACTCTTTAGTGGCAGTATATGTGGCGCCATTGAATACAGTTGGGCCTAAACAAGAACCCTGTCTTAAACCTTTAAGCAGAGGTCAACCTTCCGAAAGAATCGGACAATTATTTTGCTTAGTTCTTCCTAACGCAATACGGATAACTGTATTACTGTACCAAAACTGTAGAATAGACACTATGTAAGCATCAACGCCGCAATCCAGAAGTGATAATAATGCTTGAAAGTGCAAAATACTATCAAAAGCGGCAGAGATGTCAACACTGCAGGTGAACACAAAAAAAACCTTTCGCAGAGGTTTTCACTAATACATGAATTACGATTAGAATCACGAAATTTATTTTTAAACACTTTCCATAGCTTTCTTGGGTTACGCTGGAACTCATTCTACTGATTTTCTAAAGCCTCAGCTGCAGTCTTTTCAACGTGGAGCGAGAATTGCTTTTTTGCTAATCGATAGCAATGGAAGACATACCCAGAGCGAGGCTTGTTACAGTCTTTCCACACTCGATACCAAAATTTACTACGTTGTTTTGCACTCTTAATATTTGGGTCATTCCAGCCAGGTTTTCTGATTCCCCGCCTTAACACGGATTATAGGGACAGCACTTTTCTGGGCAAATTTCAAAGCATGAATAAGTTCACATGTGTAGATTTCTAGCCCAATCCTATCTTTTCTTGCATTCTCTGCTAGGAGATGGAAGGGAACTCTAATTTTGGCCAGTAGCTCATCGAGTACGGCGTGGTAACGTTCTTTATTTATTTTCTTCCATTCACTAGTTTCATGCAAATCTTGACGGGATTTAGGAGACACGAACTGGGACGGGAAACTCAGGCTAATTCCAAGGTGATCACTGATTGTGCAGTCGTCGTGCACATGGGCTTTGAGAGTATCAAAATCTGGCAAAGGGATGTTCGAAACAAAATGATCAATGTCTGACGTAGAGCCAGAGGCTGAATGGATGAACGTAAAATCACTGTTTTTGGGGGTTAATCTGAAACAGGAATCAGATATCGAGGACAATAAATAATTGGTACCGTGAATCGTGATCGGAAGCCTGGCAGTTGAAATAACCGCAGAAAAGAAAGCGTTCATTTCTATGCCTCCGTACAAGGCGCCCGAGCCAACAGCAAGCCTGGCTAAATTTACGATCTGAGACAGTTGTGCGGTAGTCTGTCGGCATATATAAACATACCAGGATAAGGCTTGATGACACTGTCAGCTTAACTGCAATAAAAAAGTCACAGTTTTAACTAGGGAAGGCGATAAGAGGGATTCTGCAAACACAGCTAGACCGCCACTAGGGCGACCGCCAAAAAAAATCCTTTTTAGCTGCCTGAAAGAAAGTACACCTACTTTTCATTGTTGGGAGTAGGTTAACGTTCTCCTCAGTTAACAGGTGTTCTTGCAAGCATACTGCAGAAAATGATCCGATTTTTCAGACACGAAATCCAATTTGTAGTTCGAGTGGCCGAATATGTTATAAGAATACACGGATAATATCCTTGAATTTAAAGTCGTGGTTGGGTGGTAGGGGCATTCTTATCGCACGCAGTTTTAAAAATAGGCCACTTGAGCACGGCGTAGGCAGGGTGGTCACCCTTGCATCGCGCACAGCGTATGTGTTTGGAGGAGCAGGGGGGTTCCTTGGTATTGGGGTGATTTCCAGCACATTTAGAGCATTTCTCAGATGATGAACAATTTTTAGCCAGGTGACTAAACTCCTGACACTTGTAGCATCGCCTTGGTGGTACAATAGACGGAACAACTTTCAAATGGGTATATCCAAAGATAACACCCCACTTGATAGCCTGGTCGATATTCTGTTTTTCTTTGACAGTCAGTTTGACAGAAAGGCTATCACTAAATCTGTACGCATCACTCAGGTTCGGGATAGCTTCAAGCAACTCCTCTTTAGTAGTTTCTATTGGAACATTTCTGGCAATAGAATGAAACTGAGGCTTACGAACAATTATTGAGGCATCCGGTAGTGCGGACTGCAAGCTGGCGGCCAGGATCTTTGCATCCTCGGCAGATTTTGCATAAATGGTAAGAGCATACTTAGAGGTAATGGCCTTGTGAATTCATCCAGCTGCTCCGTTAGTATCAAGCACCTGCTTCTGACTTAAGCATGATTTCAGCATCGCGGGGGGGGATATTTTCAAAGGGTCGGGGACCACGTTGGACACGGACTCGGAAGGATTAGGCCAAGTAGCTTTTTCAATGGAGCATAAAAAAACGCTCAATCATGGAGTTTAACTTTTCCCCACATTCTCCCACCATGCAAGCCAGTTTGGTCACTACATCGTAGGGGACACTAGGGACTTCAGCAGGGTCACATATTGTGAAACGGAATTTAAGCTTATCTGAAGCATCACTTACTTTCAAAGCCTCTAGAATGTCTTCAACAACGAGCAAAATCGGCACAGTTGTTCAGCACCCCCTTTAGTATATCCGGGCTAACCTTATCAGTCAAAAACTTAGCTGCAATTCGAATATTGTCTTTACTGAAAAATTTTGCAGCGGTATCCACTATAATGTCCTTTGGAATATCCGCATTTTTCATCATTCTCCGAAGAAAATTCAGCACAGGTGCATAAACGTAAGATGCCAGTTCATTCCAATTCAATTAAGTCCAAAATCGAAGACCGTATTTCACAGCAAAGGTTTTATTGATTGCTAGAAGCAAGTTCGCTTACGAGAGAAGTAAGGGAAGCGTTGGAGGCTGTTTATCTTGTCCCCGCAATTTAAGGGGCAAGCCCAGCGGGTACCACGGCTCTTGCAGACAACTCTCCCACCCCTCTTCTGCTTACTTCTCTCCTGTCACCTTTATCGCAGCGTAATTACCTATAAATGTAATCTGCAAACCAAGATTAGAATATTAGAAGTTACAGCGATGACAGTAGTCAAATATGGTTCTGAAGCATGGGCGCTTCGAAAAGCGGATGAAGAATTGCTAGATGTTTTCCTGAGAAATTGCTCCAAGATTATTCTGGGTAACCGGCTGACTGACCGTATTTCAAACAATAGGTTGTACAAAAAATGTGCTTCAATACTGCTATCTAGGGCTATAATGAAAGAAAGGGTGAGGTGGCTAGGGCAAATTGTGCGGATGATGGATGACAGATTGCCGAAGATTGTTCTTTTCGGCCAACCGTCAAGGCTAAACGGAAAGCAGGTCGTCCTCGTCTGGGGTGGGAGGACGTCATAAAAAAAGATTTAAAGGAAACGGAACTTTGTGGGAGGGTGTAAAAAGAGAGGCTTTGAATAGATTAGGATGGAGGATGAAAGTGCGTAGCTGTGTCGGCCTCAGGCGGCTTGGTGCTGCGGTGAGTTGTTATTAGTAGTAGTATTAGTATTGAATTTTAAAGTTATATTCGTAGATTCGTAATTTGGGTCAGAGTCAAGTTCCTTTTTTTCTTCTTCTATTTGAGAAACAGTGCTTTATGCTACTTAAAAAGGTACCCTCATTGCTTGAGTAACCTATCGTATATTTCAAGAAATACGTCCTTCTCCTCTCAGTTTCACCCCTTTTCTATATTTCCACGGAAAGGCTTGCACAAAGGGAGTGAGGTTTCTCCTCCTTAAGATTGGTCTGATGAAACACCGATCAATATAAATCGGAAAATGAAAATCTAAAATAAATTTTCTTTGTCTTTTGATCCATCTCCATTTCAAAAATTCTAACGAGCGTCCCTCCTCGCAAGTACCACCATACATAGTGCTTTTGGCAATAGATTGCCGGAAATCTTGCAATTGAAAGGAAATTGACCCAACATTGTTTATCATCCTCCTCTCGAAGAACAAAATCTGCTATAAAACAAATTTACATGAAGAGTGAAGGCAAATAGAAAAGAAATATTGAGTTTTTCTGTTTTTATTTTTTCCTTTTTTTATCTCCGGTGATGACAAAATACAATATGTACAATGACCTGAAAAATCATAATATGTACAATGACCTGCAAAACTCAAATTGCATATGGAAAGAAATCAAAACATGAACTAGCTATAGAGTTATGTTGCAATTTGAGTATAATTTTTGAAGTGCATAAGTAGCTTTAGTTACACGCATCAAATTCGTCTTACAAAACACTTATGATGGCGCAAATGCTAAAACTTGATGGCTGCTATTCTTCAATACCTACAACACAAATAAGGTCCACAAGGTTGACCTTTCGAAATACATGTTCAAGAATTACAAGCTATTTTAACTTTGTAATGGCTCTTGAACAGACTGAATTTGATTGACGACCAATCATGCTGATCAAAAATTGATGCAACTGAGCTAAAAAAAAAAGAAATAAAACTATACGCGTTTGCTTTGTTTCAAAGCATATATCTTTAGAAGTAAATGAAGTTACAAAAGGAGAAAAATGAAGATAAAAAGCTTGCCTATGTACATTGATAGCATCCATATACTGACAATTCTTCTCCCAACAGCTCCATCAACATTCCAAAACCAAAAGGGTATCATAGAAGCATAAAAAATTTCATCCCCACAGCTGGTAGAAATAAAGAATAAATAATACCAAAATTTGTTCCCAATTGAATATTCAGCATTTGATTCGCCTATTTCCTTTAGTATTTGATTTTGCCGCGTTCGTCTATCTTCCTTTTTCTCTTGACAAGATTCGTGATCAGGTTCGCTATTTTTGCATGACTCCGATCCAGCTTCTGAGTTACGTCTAGGATAGATCCGTATTCCAAAAAATGTCTGCAACTCCGCCACCGTAGCCGGATCATGCATGTATGCCAAAGCATCCTTGAGATATTTCATCTAAAAAACAATAAAAATCATACGCTAATTTAATTTTAGACAAAAAAAGAGCGAAAAAGAAGCGAATTACGGTGGAATGTAAATATTCATCGAGATGAGTGCATAACACTGCTTTATGTAGCCATGGGCGGGAATTGCCAGCTCTAAAAGTTAAAACATTCCGAGAGGAAGACTTCCTATGAAGAAAGTTCTTTAAATCATAAGGGAAATGATGACTAAGCCTCAATTCAACACTGCAGTTTTTAATTTTTTCAAATAATTATGCAATAAAGTATTGGTCATGGAAACTGTCGCTATCCTAAAATTTGTAGCTAAAACTGCTTTAAAACAAACGTCCTATGATCGTCAAACTATTTACGATTTGTATACGCAATTGTTTTAGATTGATGTCGGTAGTTTCAGAATGAGGGCAGGGTTCTATCTCCATTACCTGATAGGACCCGACTTATGCTAACAAATTTTTCAAGCGAGGGACTGCTCAAATTTCAGCCTTTTTTTAATCATCGTGAATTTTAGCAACGAAAAATAAAAATACAAAAATATAATGTGCTTTGCTTGTTGACAACCTTTTATTAAATGTCAGTTGTTTTGGAACCCTTCGAATCGGCTCGAAAAACAACAGATGGAGAATTCCAAAAAAAGTTGCATACGTAATGACTGCAATAATTTCGCAAAAAAAAAAAATAAATAAAATCTCCTTTTTTGGGAAAATCTAAAATTCAATTTTTGCTGCTTACAACCAAAGATTCGCACAACTTGTGTAGGTAACATCATAATAAAAAAAAAAAAAAAAAAAAAAAAAAAAAAAAAAAAAAAATGTCACTAGCATTATTCATTTATGAAAAAATAAATGCCAACTACCCTGTGTTGAAACCAGTCGAAACTGGATAATAACTAACGAGAAATACAAGATTATGAAAATAATTCATATTCTCCTCTATTGTATGAGGTAGAAATTTACGTTTGCGACCCTTTTTCAAAAATATTATATTCGATTGATGAAAAAAGCTGCACAAAAATGTTGATATCCCAAATAAAGTGGAATTTAGAGACAGAGGGAGGTATTGCCACGGAGTTTTCGACAAATTTTAATCCTTGAATAGAATTAATTTTCTAAAAGTAAAGCTTTTCTTAAAAAAAGTGCGAAATCCAAACTTAAAGCGAATGAAATTTATTGCTTCGCAGAAGTTTTAGTTGTTTGTACACTACGCTATATCGTATCAAAATTTCAGACGTGTAGCAATTCCTGCCCATCCAAGCCACTATTTCCTTCTTTCTTTTCCCTTCATACTTTTAAAGGGCCACATTTTTGTAAAATAAAACCAAACAAAAATATATCATTCAATTTTGCATTCAACGTTCTTCCCAAATATCAAACAGTTCGTGGTAACGAACTGTAAGTAAGGAGCGACCCGGCTCAATGGTAACCGAAACTCTAGAAAACGGGTTTTTGATACCAACAGATACATCAAAAGAATCAGATTTCAATGCTGATTTCAAATATATAACTTTCATCAATTTTAGTGCTACCCATCAAAAGTTACGCGCCTGAGAAAATTAAGCTGATTTTCAAAGAAAGGGGGAAAGACCCCTTAAAAGTTATAGAACCTTAATGAAAATCCCACCATCATTTTCAGCGTGTCAGAGAACCCTACTGTAGAGGTTTCAAGCTCCTATCTAGAAAAATGTGGAATTTTGCATTTTTTGCCAGAAGAAAGATCACGGATGCGTGTTTGTTTTTTTTTCCCAGGGGCGATCGTATCGTCCCAGTGGTCCTAGAATATCGTGGGAGGGCTCATTGGAACGGAAATTAAAAGTTCTAGTGCCCTTTTTAAGTGACCAAAAAAATGGAGGGCAACTAGCCTCCCTCCCACGCTCATTCTATTCCCAAAGTCACCCGATCAAAATTTTGTTCAGCATAGTCGAAAATACTAATAGATATGTCTTTGAGGATGACTTAATCCCCCAAGTCCCCAGGGGAAGGGCTAAAAGTTATGAACTTTACCCAATGTTAACATATAGATATTGGTTATTCAGAAGTATACAGAA
This sequence comes from Artemia sp. Qi Xiang Cuo, assembly GCF_049724085.1. Taxonomy (NCBI): domain Eukaryota; kingdom Metazoa; phylum Arthropoda; class Branchiopoda; order Anostraca; family Artemiidae; genus Artemia; species Artemia sp. Qi Xiang Cuo. Next base: position 39,664,840 of record NC_142800.1, on the reverse strand, counting down.
GTTTTCTTGAGGGTTTTTTTCTGGTTGTGGGAGGGATGGATGGGTCGGGGATTATGTTGGAGGATCTGTCCATGAAGGAAGTTTTCATGGGGGAAGCGAAATTGCCATGAAGGGGGCGCCGGAATTTCAAGCATTATTTATTGGTTATTGGGAAGTATACAGACATTTTCAGGAAGGATTTTTTTTCTGGAAGGGGGGCTAGAGGAGGGGGTTACTCTGGAGAATATTTTCGTGGAGGATGTTTCTTTGGGGTAAGGGACATTGCTATGAAGGGGGCGCCGGATTTTCAAGCATTATTTAAAAAATGATAGGAAATTAAATAAAAAAAACAAGTTTTTTCAACTGAAAGTAAGAAGCAACATTAGAACTTAAAGCGAACAGAAATTATAACGTATGTGAGGGGGTTCTCCCCCAAGTCAATACCGCGCTCTTTACGCTACAGTTTTTCTTAGTGCTTTCAAAAGAGCTATCTATTCTAATTTAACGGCCTTTGTGATTCAGGAGTTTGTGAATGAAATTTTTTTTTAACTTTTAACGTAAAGAGCGTGGTATTGACTAAGTTGGGAGAACCTCCTCATATACGTAACAACATATACGTAATAAAAAAAAACAATAAAAAACAAGCGATACGGCTCAATAGCAATCGAAACTTTTAAAAACGGAATTTTGATGTCAATAAATTTATAAAAATAATGGGTTTATAATGCCGATTCTAAATATATAAATTTTATTAAGTTTATTATTACTCATCAACGGCTATGAGCCTGAGAAAATTTACCCGATTTTTTAAAGAGGGGGGGGGGGAACATCCCCTACAAGTGAAAGAATTGTAATGAGAATCACACCGTCAGATTCAGCATATTAGAAAACCCTATTACATAGGTTTCAAGCTCATTTCTGCAAAAATCTGCAACTTTGTATTTTTTGCGAGAAGAAAAATATATGAATATAGAAGTTAGTTACATAAGTTAATTTGTAGACATCCATTTAGCAAAAGAAAAGTAAAATTTTTATGCAAATTTTGTTTACTTATTCAATGACGGTTAGCCAAAATAAAAGTTGCATTAACTAAAAAACGATCAGAAATTAAATAAAAAAAACAAGTTTTTTAAACTGAAAGTAAGGAGCGACTTTAAAACTTAAAACGAACAGAAATTATTCCGTATATGAAAGGGGCTGTCCCCTCCTCAACGCCTCGCTCTTTACGCTAAAGTTTGACTCTGTCTCACAACCTTATTTTTTAAAACAATAAAAAGCTTTAGCTTGAAGAGCAAGGCGTTGAGGAGGGGACAGTCCCTTTCATATGCGGAATAATTTCAGTTTGTTTTAAGTTTTAATGTCGCTCCTTACTTTCAGTTTAAAAAACTTGTTTTTTTTTTATTTAATAATGATAGCAGCGACAGCTGCAACCTAGTAAAGAATGAACCAAAACCCAGTCAGAAAAAAATTGCCATTTGTAATAAATGATCCAGGAATGGTAACTAATATCTCGATTAGTCTTAATTGTGAAATGTTATTCTGAAAACAAATCTAAGGGAATTTCAAAATAGCATGAAAGCTCTCAAAAACGGCGCTCGACTGAAACAAAAATACGCCATTGCAATGACCATAGTGGAAATCCCCGTAGAAGAAATTTACAGTTCACCGGCTTCAATAACAAGGAAAATTACTTTTTTTACATGGGTAGCAATGACAAGTCCTCTTTTATTCCTTCCACTGTTAGCAGGGCACTGGAAAATCGTCGAAAGTTATTTATGCGTTCATTTTATAGGAAATTGCTATTCCTACGTGCTTTATATGCAACAAAACATACTATTAAAAATACACCACAAATTTTTGACAAAAAATACGATCTTCATATGAAAGATAATGCAAAACACGTATCAAATACTTCGTGGTAACAAACTCTAACCAAGGAGCGACCCGGCTCAATAGTAACCAAAACAACGATACCAGTAGATACATCAAAAGAATTGGGTTTTTATGCTGGTTTCAATATAGAAGTTTCATTAAGTTCAGTCCTACCCTTCAAAAGTTAAGAGCCTGAAAAAATTTGTCTTATTTTTGAAAAATTGCGGAAACACCCCCTAAAAGTGATAAAATCTTAATGAAAATCAAACCATCCTATCAGAAAACCGTACTGTAGAGTTTTCAAGTTCCTATCTGCAAAAATGTGGATTTTGTATTTTTTGCCAGAAGAAAGATCACGGATGCGTGCTTTTTTTTTTTTTTTTTTTTTTCCAGGTGTTGATCGTATCGATCCAGTGGTCCTAAAATATCCCAAGGTGCCTCATTCGAACGGAAATTAAAAGTTCTATTGCCGTTTTTCAGTGACAAAAAAATTAAACGGCAACTAGGCCCCCTCCCACGCTCATTTTTTCCCCAAAGTCACCCGATCAAAATTTGGGATAGCCATTTTGTTCAACACAGTCGAAACTCTAATAAATATGCCTTTGAGGATGACTTAATCCCCCACAGTCCCCGGGGGAAGGGCTGCAAGTTATGAACTTTACCCATCGTCAAACAGTTCGTGGTAACGAACTGTAAGTAAGGACCGACCCGGCTCATTAGTAACCGAAACTCTAAATGGCTATCTTTTGAGATAGGCATTTTGATACCAGTAGATACATCAAGAGAAGCAGATTTTTATGCTGATTTCAAATATATAAGTTTCATCAAGAAAGATCACGGATGCGTGTTTGTTTGTTTTTTTCCCAGGGGTGATCGTATCAATCCCCCAGTCCTAGAATATCGTGTGAGGACTCATTCGAAAGGAAATTAAAAGTTCTGGTGCCCTTTTTAAGCGATCAAAAAAATTGGTGGGCATCTTAGCCCCCTCTCACGCTCATTTTTTCCCAAAGTCATCCAATCAAAATTTTGAGTTAGCCATTTTGTTCAGCATAGTCGAAAATTTAGTAAATACGTCTTTGAGGATGACTTAATCCCCCACAGCTGCAAGTTATGAACTTTGCCCATTCTTTACATATAGTATTGGTTATTGGGAAGTACACAGAGGATTTCAGGAGGGATTTTTTTCTGGTGGGGAGGGGGTCGGAAGAGGAAGTTACGTGGTGTGATCTTTCCATGGAGGATATTTTCCTGGGGAAAGGGACATTTTTACGAAGGGGGCTTCGGATTTCACAGCATTATTTAAAAAACGATCAGAAATTAAATAAAAAAAAATCAACTGAAAGTAACAAGCAACATTAAAACTTAAAACGAACAGAAATTCTTACGTATAGGAAAGGGTTCTCCCCCTATTCAATACCTCACTCTTTACGCTAAAGATTTTTTTACTTTCAAAAGAGCTATATATTCTAATTAAACAGCCTTTGTGATTCAGGGGTTTATGATTCGAACAAAATTCGAACTTCAGCGTAAACAGCGAGGTATTGACTAGGAGGCGAACCCCCTCATATACGTAATAATATATACGTAATAAAAAAAAACAATAAAAAAACAAGTGATACGGCTCAATAACAATCAAAACTCTAAAAAATGGAATTTTTATGTGAATAAATATATCAAAAGAAAGGACTTATAATGCTGATTCAGCGTTATTATGAAAAAAGCTTCTCATTACTCCAATTAAACGAAGAGTGTTTGAAAAGTAGTTCTTAAGGAATTGGGAGAAAATTCGTAAGTTACGTATATTTATTACTAATAAAAACGTTCGTTAAAATTAAAAGTTCTAGTGCCCTTTTTAAGGAACCAAAAAAATTGGAGGGGCATTAGGCACTCTGGCTCGCCCTTTTTTCAAATTCGTACGGTCAAAATTCCCGGAAGGCCAATTGGCCAAAAAAGAAGTAAAGCTGCCATGCGGCTCTCATTACAATTAATCATATGCAGCTCTATTGTTTCGAAAGGTGCACTAGTTCAAAAACGTGCAGAAACCGAATAAAAAACAAGTTCTATTTAAACAGAAAGTAAGGGACAACGTTGAAACTACAGAAAAGCAGAAGATAAGTCGTATTTATAGGGGGTTGCCTCGTCCTCAACATCTCGCTCTTTACGCTTAAGTTTAAATATTACAACATACAATTAATAAAAAACATTACGTTCAAACATTGAATTATAGGGTGGCCGGCGTTTACCCCCAACCCCGGGAGAAAATAAGGCTTCCCAAATTTGAGAATTTTATTTGAGGTTTATATTTTTATTTCCGTAGGGGGAAGGAATTTCGGTACTTGTGTATTATGCGCCACCCACTCAAGTTTACGCTGTGTAAAATGCGAGAACTCACCAGTCTTTCGTTAGTTTCTTCGTTACTTTAGAAATAAATTTCGGCAATAGATTTGCATATTAGGGGGGGGGGGGTAAAGTATAGCAGGTCTGCATGAAAAATGTGTTTGGTACAAGTATTCTTCATATTAGATAGATAGATAGAGAAGTGTATTTTAAAGCCAAATATACGGCCACGAACAGAGTAAAATAACATAAATGAAAGGCGCAAATAACATAAACTTTGATCAACGACCATCATAGAACACTTAAATGAAACACTACATTAACCTAATAATATTAATTAAAACTTGGAAAAATGGTCATTGAAAAAAAAAAAAAAAAAAAAAAGACGCTTAACTCTTGTTTCACTTCATTTAAGTGGAAAAACCACACAATGAAACATAACATTTACTTTATACTATAGTATAAAGTAAATAAAAAAAAAAACACTTGGAAAAACCACTTCTATAAAACATTACATTTACTTTATAGCCTACTTTTTTCATTTTAGCTAACAAAATTTCCAGATACCTCGCTATTCTTCTGTAGTTTTTTAGTGGTTATATACCTAGAAAGAATTATTTTCTGACTTCAAACTGTCCAAATACTTTACTCCCCGGTAAATATCCCCCCCCCCCCCCCCCGTTGAAATGAAGGCTTTCTAAATTTGAGAATTTTATTTTTTTAATTTCCGTAGGGGAAAGTTTTGGTACTTGTGTATTATGGGCAACTCAATCAAGTTTAAGCTGTATAAAAATCGAGAACAAACCGGTTTCTTCGTTAGTTTTTTTCAGCTTTCGAGACAAAACAAAGACAAGTGACAGAGTATATAGTATAGTATAAAGTAAATGTTATGTTTCATTGTGTGGTTTTTCCACTTAAATGAAGTGAAACAAGAGTTAAGCGTCTTTTTTTTTATTGTATTATTATTTTATGTATATTTTTTTATGTACTATTATTAGGTTAATGCAGTCTTTTATTTATGTGTTTTATGATGATCGCTGATCAAAGTATGTTATTTGTGCCTTTCATTTATGTTATTTTACTATGTTCATGGCCGTATATTTGGCTTTAAAATACGCTTCTCCAACTATCTATCTAACTATATAATTAAATAAAAAAACAAGTTTTTTTTTAATGAAAGTAGGGAGCAAGATTAAACTTAAAACGAACAGAAATTATTCCGAATATGAAAGGGGCTGTCCCCTCCTCAACGCCACGGTCTTTAAAGTTTTTTATTGTTCTAAAAAATAGAGTTGTGAGAAAGAGTAAAACTTTAGTGTAAAGAGCAAGGCTTTGAGGAGGGGACAGCCCCTTTCATATACGGAATAATTTCTATTCTTTTAATTTTTAATGTCGCTCCTTACTTTCAGTTAGAAAAACTTGTTTTTTTATTTCATTTCTGAACGTTTTTTAATTAACGCAGGTTTTGATTTTGGCTCACCGTACACAAATAACTAAAATGAAATTTACATACTAATTTTACTCTTTTTTGGCTAAATGGCTTTCTCCAAAGTTGTTTAATTTTATTTACGAACATTTTGATTAGTAATAAATATACGTTACTTACGAACTAACTTACGTAACAGTAGAGATGCCCCTATTGATCGTGTCAGTACACCAAATATGGGCATAGAACCACGTGGCTTATGGTTTTTGTCAGTGAGAATTTGAAAAACAGGAACTTTGTCACATTTATGTTTGTTTGTTGTCAGTGAGAATGAAAAAACAGGAATTTTGTCACATTTATGTCTGTTTTCTTGGATGTTTATGTGTGTTTTATGGATTTTGTCAGTGAGAATGGAAAAACAGGAACTTTGTCACATTTATAGTCTTTGTCAGTGAAAATGGAAAAACAGAGACTCTGTCACTTTCATGGATTATTGAGTCATTAATCAAATTGTTTCCAGGCAAGGTTAATTAATGTCTGACAGATGACGTCCAGTTAATTAATGTCTGGAGTTCTACCAAGAGAAATGTCTCCGGGCAAAGTTTAGATCACACATGACAGATGATGTCGTGATTGATTGATTGACATGAAAGGGGAATTAATTTGTTGTTCTAAAGACAATTGATTCACGAAAGGGAATTAATTTGGAGTTCTTCCAGAAGAATCGTTTCCGACCAAATGTTTTGATCTTAGCGCGCGAAAGGGTTTCTTTTGTAATTTCAAATATGAAAGCACAGGGATGCCAAAGAAAAGGAACACGCTAAAATTAGGTTTAGGGATTATTTGGGCGAAACCGTTTTAGCCATTTTATGGAATTACTTCGGCGAAACAGTTAGAGACATTTTAAAAGATGATTATAGAAGAGAATTTGAGGGTAAAACTCTGTGGTCGTTATGATAAACAAGTTCTATTTTAACACTGTCGTAAGGTCCTCTACCACAACCCAAAGGGTTCCGATCCCCCTACCCCAACCCCAAAGGGTTCCAATCCCTCTACCCCAACCCCGAAGGAAGCCACCGGTCCTCAAAGGTCCACTGGGCTCCCAAAGGGCCCCCGGACCCCCCCCCCGGGGCCCAAAGGGCCCCTCCCCCTTTGGCCCCCCAAAGGGGCCCCTCTCCCTCCATCTCCTCCCTCCTCCTCCCCTTCCCCTTCCCCTCCCCCTCCCCTCCCCTTCCCTCCCCCATTTTTTATACTTTTTTTGTGCATTGAGACAAAGAACGACCCCCTCCCCCGGCCCCTCCCCCTCCAAAGGTCTGATTTTTCAAAGTTCATTTTGAATTTCCTTCGTTGAAATGCAAGAGTTGGAATGTTTCAGTAGTGTTTGGTTGTGGTTTACCTTGTCACAGTTACATTTTCTTGATTTTTCAAAGTTTATTTTGAATTTCTTTCATTGAAATGCAAGAGTTGGAATATTTCAGTAGTGTTTGGTTGTGGTTTACCTTGTCACAGTTACATTTTCTTGATTTTTCAAAGTTCATTTTGAATTTCTTTCATTTAAATTAAAGTGTTGGAATATTTAAGTAGTGTTTGGTTTACCTTGTCACAGTTAAATTTTCTTGATTTTTCAAAGTTCATTTTGTATTTCTTTAGTTGAAAGGTAAGAGCTGGAATGTATCAGATGTTTTTCGTTGTTGTTTATAGTTATGAACTTACATTTGCTTTATTTTTCAAATTTCATTTATTATTTCTTTTGTTGTAAGGAAAGAGTGGTACTATTCCACTAGTGTTAGGATTTAGTTTACAATGTCACTTTTAAATATTAATGATTTTCATATGTACATTTTTAATTTTCTTTTTTGAAATGCACGAGTTGGAATATTCCAGAAGTGATTGTTTGTGGTTTACCTTTTCACAGTTACATTTTCATAATTTGTCAAAGTTTATTTTGAATTTCTTTCGTTGAAATGCAAGAGTTGGAATATTTCAGCAATGTCTCGTTATGGTGTAACCTGTCACAGTTATATTTTCTTGATTTTTCAAAGTTCATTTTGAATTTCTTTCATTGAAATGTAAGAGTTGAAATATTTCAGTAGTGTTTGGCTATGGTTTACCTTGTCACAGTTACATTTTCTTGATTTTTAAAAGTTCAGTTGAATTTATTTCGTTGAAATGCAAGAGTTGGAATAATTCAGTAGTGTTTGGTTGTGGTTTACCTTGTCACACTTACATTTTCTTGATTTTTCAAAGTTCATTTTGAATTTCTTTCGTTGAAATGCAAGAGTTGGAATATTTTAGTAGTGTTTGCTTGTGGTTTACCTTGTCACAGTTACATTTTCTTGATTTTTCAAAGTTCATTTTGAATTTCTTTGGTTGAAATGCAAGAGTTGTAATATTTCAATAGTGTTTGGTAGTGGCTTACCTTGTCACACTTACATTTTTCTGATATTTAAAAGTTGGTCATGAATTTTTTCGTTGGATTACAAGAGTTGGAAGTTTTCAGTAATGTTTGGTTGTGGTTTACTTTGTAAGACTTGAATACTAATAATTTTTACAATTTACTTCATAATTTAATTCTTTGTAATTAGAGAGTCGGAATATATAAGTAGTGTTTGATTATGGTTTACCTTGTCACAGTTACATTTTCTTGATTTTTTCAAAGTTCATTTCGAATTTTTTTCGTTGAAATGTAAGAGTTGGAATATTTCAGTAGTGTTTGGTTGTGGTTTACCTTGTCAAAGTTACATTTTCTTTATTTTTCAAAGTGCATTTTGAATATCTTTCAATGAAATGCAAGAGTTGGTCTATTTCAGTCGTGTTTGGTTGTGGATTACCGTGTCACAGTTACACTTTCTTGATTTTTCAAAGTTCATTTCGAATTTCTTTCGTTGAAATGCAAGAGTTGGAATATTTCAGTAGTGTTTGGTTGTGGTTTACCTTGTCACAGTTACATTTTCATGATTATTCAATGAACATATTGATTTTCTTTCATTGGAATGCAAGAGATGTAATATTTCAGGAGTGTTTGGTTGTGGTTTACCTTGTCACAGTTACATTTTCTAGATTTTTCAAAGTTCATTTTGAATTTCTTTCATTGAAATGCAAGAGCTGGAATATTTCAGTAGTGTTTGGTTGTGGTTTCCCTTGTCACAGTTACATTTTCTTGATTTTTCAAAGTTCATTTTGAATTTCTTTTGTTGAAATGCAAGAGTTGGAATATTTCAGTAGTGTTTTGTTGTGGTTTACCTTGTCACAGTTACATTGCCTTTATTTTTCAAAGTTCATTTGAATTTCTTTCTTTGAAATGCAAGAGTTGGAATATTTCAGTTGTGTTTGGTTGTGGTTTAACTTGTCACTGTTACATTTTATTGATTTTTAATAGTTCATTTTTAATTTCTTTCTTTGAAATGAAAGAGTTGGAATATTTAAGTAGTGTTTGGTTGTGGTTTACCTTGTCACAGTTACATTTTCTTGATTTTTCAAAGTTCATTTTGAATTTCTTTCATTGAAATGCAAGAGTTGGAATATTTTAGTAGTGTTTGGTTTACCTTCTCAAAGTTACATTTTCTTGATTTTTCAAAGTTCATTTTGAATTTCTTTCATTGAAATGCAAGAGTTGGAATATTTCAGTAGTGTTTGGTTGTGGTTTACCTTGTCACTGTTACATTTTCTTGATTTTTCAAACTTCATTTTGAATTTCTTTAGTTGAAAGGCAAGAGTTGGAATATTTCAGTAGTGTTTTGTTGTGGTTTACCTTGTCACAGTTTCATTCTCTAAATTTTTCAAAGTTCATTTTGAATTTCTTTCGTTGAAATGAAAGAGTTGGAATATTTCTGTAGTGTTTGGTTGTGGTTTACCTTGTCACACTTACATTTTCTTAATTTTTTCAAAGTTGATTTAGGATTTCTTTCGTTGAAATGCAAGAGTTGGAATATTTCAGTAGTGTTTAGTTGTGGTTTACCTTGTCACAGTTACATTTTCTTGATTTTTCAAAGTTCATTTTGAATTTCTTTCATTGAAATGTAAGAGTTGGAATATTTCAGTAGTGTTTGGTTGTGTTTTACCTTGTCACAGTTACATTTTCTTGATTTTTCAATGTTAATTTGAAATTATTTATTTTAAATGAAATATTTTGAAAAATTAAGTAGGGTTTGGTTGTGGTTTAACTTGTCACAGTTACATTTTCTTGATTTTTCAAAGTTCATTTTGAATTTCTTTTGTTGAAATGCAAGAGTTGGAATATTTTAGTAGTGTTTGCTTGTGGTTTACCTTGTCACAGTTACATTTTCTTGATTTTTCAAAGTTCATTTTGAATATCTTTCGTTGAAATGCAAGAGTTAGAATATTTCACTAGTGTTTGGCAGTGGTTTACCTTGTCACAGTTACATTTTCTTGATTTTTCAAAGTTCATTTTGAATTTTTTTCGTTGAAATGCAAGAGTTGGAATATTTCAGTAGTGTTTAGTTGTGGTTTACCTTGTCACAGTTACATTTTCTGGATTTTTCCAAGTTCATATTGAATTTCTTTCGTTGAAATGCAAGAGTTGGAATATTTCAGTAGTGTTTGATTATGGTTTACCGTGTCACAGTCACATTTCTTGATTTTTCAAAGTTCATTTCGAATTTCTTTCGTTGAAATGCAAGAGTTGGAATATTTCAGTAGTGTTTGGTTGTGGTTTACCTTGTCACAGTTACATTTTCTTTATTTTTCAAAGTGCATTTTGAATATCCTTCGTTGAAATGCAAGAGTTGGACTATTTCAGTAGTGTTTGGTTGTGGTTTACCGTGTCACAGTTACATTTTCTTGATTTTTCAAAGTTCATTTTGAATTTCTGTCATTGAACTGCAAGAGCTTGAATATGTCAGTAGTGTTTGGTTGTGGTTTCCCTTGTCACAGTTACATTTTCTTGATTTTTCAAAGTTCATTTTGAATTTCTTTTGTTGAAATGCAAGAGTTGGAATATTTCAGTAGTGTTTTGTTGTAGTTTACCCTGTCATAGTTACATTCCCTTAATTTTTCAAAGTTCATTTTGAATTTCTTTCGTTGAAATGCAAGAGTTGGAATATTTCAGTAGTGTTTCGTTGTGGTTCACCTTGTCACACTTACATTTTCTTGATTTTTCAAAGTTCATTTTGAACTTCTTTCGTTGAAATGCAAGAGTTGGAATATTTCAGTAGTTTTTTGTTGTGGTTTACCTTGTCACAGTTATATTTTCGTTATTTTTCCAAGTTCATTTTGATTTTCTTTCGTTGAAATGCAAGAGTTGGAATATTTCAGTAGTGTTTCGTTGTTGTTTACCTTGTCACAGTTACATTTTATTGATTTTTCAAAGTTCATTTTGAATTTATTTCTTTGAAATGCAAGAGTTGGAATATATCAGTAGTGTTTGGTTGTGGTTTACCTTGTCACAGTTACATTCTCTTGATTTTTCAAAGTTCATTTAGAATTTCTTTCGTTGAAATGCAAGAGTTGGAATATTTCAGTTGTGTTTCGTTGTGGTTTACCTATTCACAGTTACATTTTATTGATTTTTCAAAGTTCATTTTGAATTTCTTTCGTTGAAATGCAAGAGTTGGAGTATTTCAGTAGTGTTTGGTTGTGGTTTACCTTGTCACAGTTACATTTTCTTGATTTTTCAAAGTTCATTTTGAATTTCTTTCGTTGAAATGCAAGAGTTGGAATATTTCAGTAGTGTTTGGTTATGGTTTACCGTGTCACAGTTACATTTTCTTGATTTTTCAAAATTCATTTTGAATTTCTTTCGTTGAAATGCAAGAGTTGGAATATTTCAGTAGTGTTTGGTTGTGGTTTACCTTGTCACAGTTACATTCTCTTGATTTTTCAAAGTTCATTTTGAATTTCTTTCGTTGAAATGCAAGAGTTGGAATATTTCAGTTGTGTTTCGTTGTGGTTTACCTTGTCACAGTTACACTTTCTTGATTTTTCAATGTTTATTTTGAATTTCTTTGGTTTTAATGCAAGAGTTGGAGTATTTCAGTAGTGTTTGGTTGTGGTTTACATTGTCACAGTTACATTTTCTTGATTTTTAAAAGTTAATTTTTAATTTATTTCTTTGAGATGATATAGATGGAATATTTAAGTTGTTTTTAGTTGTGGTTTACCTTGTCACAGTTACATTTTCTTGATTTTTCAAAATTCATTTCGAATTTCTTTCGTTGAAATGCAAGAGTTGGAATATTTCAGTAGTGTTTGGTTGTGGTTTACCTTGTCACAGTTACATTTTCTTGATTTTTCAAAGTTCATTTTGAATTTCTTTCATTGAAATGCAAGAGTTGGAATATTTCAGTAGTCTTTGGTTGTGGTTTACCTTGTCAGAGTTACATTCTCTTGATTTTTCAAAGTTCATTTTGAATTTCTTTCGTTGAAATGCAAGAGTTGGCATATTTCAGTAGTGTTTGGTTGTGGTTCACCTTGTCACAGTTACATTTTCTTGATTTTTCAAAGTTCATTTTGAACTTCTTTCGTTGAAATGCAAGAGTTGGAATATTTCAGTAGTGTTTGGTTGTGGTTTACCTTTTCATTGTTGCATTTTCTTTATTTTTAAAATTTAATTTTTAATTTATTTCTTTTAAATTAAATATTTTTAATATTTAATATTTTTTTCTTTGATTTTTCAAATTCATAATTTAAATTTTATTTATTTTTAAAATTTCAATTTTAATTTCTTTCTTTGAAATTAAAGAGTTGGAATATTTCAGTTGTGTTTGGTAGTGGTTTACCTTGTCACAGTTACATTTTCTTGATTTTTCAAAGTTAATTTTGAATTTTTTTCATTGAAATGCAAGAGTTGGAATATTTCAGTAGAGTTATGTTGTGGTTTACCTAGTCACAGTTACATTTTCTTGATTTTTCAAATTTCATTTTGAATTTAATTCGTTGAAATGCAAGAGTTGGAATATTTCAGTAGTATTTGGTTGTGGTTTACCGTGTCACAGTTTCATTTTCTTGATTTTTCAAAGTTCATTTCGAATTTCTTTCTTTGAAATGCAAGAGTTGGAATATTTCAGTTGTGTTTGGTTGTGGTTTACCTTTTCACAGTTACATTTTACTTATTTTTCAAAGTTAATTTTGAATTTTTTTTCGTTGAAATGCAAGAGTTGGAATATATCAGTAGTGTTTTGACGTGGTTTACCTTGTCACAGTTACATTTTCTTGATATTTTAAAGTTCATTTCGAATTTCTTTCGTTGAAATGCAAGAGTTGGAATATTTCAGTAGTGTTTGGTTGTGGTTTACCTTGTCACAGTTACATTTTCCTGATTTTTCAAAGTTCATTTGAATTTCTTTCGTTGAAATGCAAGAGTTGGGATATTTCAGTAGTGTTTGGTTGTGGTTTACCTTGTCAGAGTTACATTCTCTTGATTTTTCAAAGTTCATTTTGAATTTCTTTCGTTGAAATGCAAGAGTTGGAATATTTCAGTAGTGTTTGGTTGTGGTTCACCTTGTCACAATTACATTTTCTTGATTTTTCAAAGTTCATTTTGAACTTCTTTCGTTGAAATGCGAGAGTTGGAATATTTCAGTAGTGTTTGGTTGTGGTTTACCTTGTCATGGTTACATTTTCTTCATTTTTCAAAGTTCGTTTTGAATTTCTTTCGTTGAAATGCAAGAGTTGGAATATTTCAGTTGTGTTTCGTTGTGGTTTACCTTGTCACAGTTACATTTTCTTGATTTTTCAAAGTTCATTTTGAATTTCTTTCGTTGAAATGCAAGAGTTGGAATATTTCAGTAGTGTTTGGTTGTGCTTTACATTGTCAAATTTACATTTTCTTGATTTTTCAAAGTTCATTTTGAATTTCTTTCGTTGAAATGCAAGAGTTGGAATATTTCAGTAGTGTTTGGTTGTGGTTTACCGTGCCACAGTTACATTTTCTTGATTTTTCAAAGTTCATTTCGAATTTCTTTCGTTGAAATGCAAGAGTTGGAATATTTCAGTAGTGTTTGGTTGTGGTTTACCTTGTCACAGTTACATTTTCCTGATTTTTCAAAGTTCATTTTGAATTTCTTTCATTGAAATGCAAGAGTTGGAATATTTCAGTAGTGTTTGTTGGTTGTGGTTTACCTTCTCACAGTTACATTTTCTTGATTTTTCAAAGTTCATTTTGAATTTCTTTCGTTGAAATGCAAGAGTTGGAATATTTCAGTAGTGTGTTGTTGTAGTTTACCTTGTCACAGTTACATTACCTTTATTTATCAAAGTTCATTTTTAATTTCTTTCTTTGAAATGCAAGAGTTGGAATATTTCAGTAGTGTTTTGTTGTGGTTTACCTTGTCAATGTTATATTATCTTTATTTTTCATAGTTCATTTTGATTTTCTTTCGTTGAAATGCAAGAGTTGGAATATTTCAGTAGTGTTTCGTTGTGGTTTACCTTGTCACAGTTACATTTTCTTGATTTTTCAAAGTTCATTTTGAATTTCTTTCATTGAAATGCAAAAATTGGAATATTTCAGTAGTGTTTGGTAATGGTTTACCTTGTCAGAGTTACATTTTCTTGATTTTTCAAATTACATTTGAATATATTTCGGCTACATTCTAGAGTTTGAATATTTCATTTGTTTTTGGTTGTGGTTTACATTGTCACAGTTAAATATTCCTTATTTTTTAAAGTTCATTTAGAATTTTTTTCAATGAAATGCAATAGTTGGAATATTTCAGTAGTGTTTGGTTGTGGTTTACCTTGTCACAGTTACATTATCTTGATTTTTCAAAGTTCATTTTGAATTTCTTTCGTTGAAATGCAATAGTTGGAATATATAATGAGTGTTTTGTTGTGGTTTACCTTGTCACAGTTACATTTTCTTGATTTTACAAAGTTCATTTCGAATTTCTTTCGTTGAAATGCAAGAGTTGGAATATTTCAGTAGTGTTTGGTTGTGGTTTACCTTGTCACAGTTACATTTTCCTGGTTTTTCAAAGTTCATTTTGAATTTCTTTCATTGAAATGCAAGAGCTGGAATATTTCAGTAGTCTTTGGTTGTGGTTTACCTTGTCACAGTTACATTTTCTTGATTTTTCAAAGTTTATTTTGAATTTCTTTCGTTGAAATGCAAGAGTTGGAATATTTCAGTAGTGTTTGAATGTGGTTTACCTTGTCAGAGTTACATTCTCTTGATTTTTCAAAGTTCATTTTGAATTTCTTTCGTTGACTTGCAAGAATTGGAATATTTCAGTAGTGTTTGGTTGTGGTTCACCTTGTCACAGTTACATTTTCTTGATTTTTCAAAGTTCATTTTGAACTTCTTTCGTTGAAATGCAAGAGTTGGAATATTTCAGTAGGGTTTGGTTGTGGTTTACCTTGTCATGGTTACATTTTCTTAATTTTTCAAAGTTCATTTTGAATTTCTTTCGTTGAAATGCAAGAGTTGGAATATTTCAGTTGTGTTTCGATGTGGTTTACAGTGTCACAGTTACATTTTCTTGATTTTTCAAAGTTCATTTTGAATTTCTTTCTTTGAAATGAAAGAGTTGGAATATTTCAATAGTGTTTTGTAGTGGTTTACCTTGTCAAACTTATATTTAAATGATTTTTAAATGATCATTTTTAATTATTTAATTTTAATACAACTATTTGTAATATTACTTATTTTTTAGTTTGTGTTTTACATTGTCACATTTACATTTTCCTGATTTTTCAAAGTTCATTTTGAATTTCTTTCGTTGATATGCAAGAGTTGGAATATTTCAGTAGTGTTTGGTTGTTGTTTACCATGTCACAGTTACATTTTCTTGATTTTTCAAAGTTCATTTCGAATTTCTTTCTTTGAAATGCAAGAGTTGGAATATTTCAGTAGTGTTTGGTTGTGGTTTACCTTGTCACAGTTACATTTTCCTGATTTTGCAAAGTTCATTTTGAATTTTTTTTTCGTTGAAATTTAAGAGTTGGAATATATCAGTAGTGTTTTGTCGTGGTTTACCTTGTTACAGTTAAATTTTCTTGATTTTTCAAAGTTCATTTTGAATTTCTTTCATTGAAATGCAAGAGTTGGAATATTTCAGTAGTATTTGGGTGTGGTTTACCTTGTCACAGTTACATTTTCTTGATTTTTCAAAGTTCATTTTGAATTTCTTTTGTTGAAATGCAAGAATTTGAATATTTCAGTAGTGTGTTGTTGTAGTTTACCTTGTCACAGTTACATTCACTTAATTATTCAAAGTTCATTTTGAATTTCTTTCGTTGAAATGCAAGAGTTGGAATATTTCAGTAGTGTTTGGTTGTGGTTTACCTTGTCACAGTTACATTTTCTTTATTTTTCAAAGTTCATCTGAATTTCTTTCCTTGAAATGTAAGAGTTGGAATATTTCAGTAGTTTTTTGTTGTTGTTTACCTTGTCACATTTACATTCTCTTAATTTTTCAAAGTTCATTTTGATTTTCTTTCGTTGAAATGCAAGAGTTGGAATATTTCAATAGGGTTTTGTTGTGGTTTACCTTGTAAGAGTTACATTTTCTTGATTTTTCAAAGATCATTTTGAATTTCTTTCGTTGAAATGCAAGAGTTGGAATATTTCAGTAGTCTTTTGTTGTTGTTTACTTTGTCAGTTACATTCTCTTTATTTTTCAAAGTTCATTATTGATTTATGTAGTTGAAATATGTTTTGTCGTGCTTTATCTTGACACAGTTAAATTTCATGATTTTTGTTAGGT
The DNA here is from genome assembly GCF_049724085.1 of Artemia sp. Qi Xiang Cuo. NCBI lineage: Eukaryota > Metazoa > Arthropoda > Branchiopoda > Anostraca > Artemiidae > Artemia > Artemia sp. Qi Xiang Cuo. Next base: position 39,648,562 of record NC_142800.1, on the reverse strand, counting down.
TAGGTTAGGCTAGATCAAGTTAGATTAAGGTTAAGTTAGGTTAGGTTAGCCTACGTACGCGCGCGCACGTAGGCAAACCTAACCTAACCTAACTTACCCTTAATCTAACTTGATCTAGCCTAATCTAACCTAACAAAAATCAGGAAATTTAACTGTGTCAAGGTAAAGCACGACAAAACATATTTCAACTAAAGAAATCCATAATGAACTTTGAAAAATCAAGAGAATGTAACTCTGACAAAGTAAACAACGAAACACTACTGAAATATTCCAACTCTTGCATTTCAACGAAAGAAATTCAAAATGAACTTTGAAAAATCAAGAAAATGTAACTGTGACAAGGTAAACCACAACCAAACACTACAGAAATATTCCAACTCTTGCATTTAAAGGAAAGAAATTCATATTAAAATTTAAAAAAAAATAAAATGTAACTGTGACAAGGTAAACCACAACCAAACACTACTGAAATATTCCAACTCTTGCATTTCAACAAAAGAAATTCAAAATGAACTTTGAAAAATCAAGAAAATGTAACTGTGACAAGGTAAACCACAACCAAACACTAATGAAATATTCAAACTCTTGCTTTTCAACGAAAGAAATTCAAAATGAACTTTGAAAAATCAAGTAAATGTAACTGTGACAAGGTAAACCACAACCAAACACTTCTGAAATATTCCAACTCTTGCATTTCAACAAAAGAAATTCAAAATGAACTTTGAAAAATCAAGAGAATGTAACAGTGACAAGGTAAACCACAACACTACTGAAATATTCCAACTCTTGCATTTCAACAAAAGAAATTCAAAATGAACATTGAAAAATAAAGAAAATGTAACTGTGACAAGGTAAACCACAACCAAACACTACTGAAATATTCCAACTCTTGCATTTCAACGAAAGAAATTCAAAATGAACTTTGAAAAATCAAGAAAAAGTAACTCTGATAAGGTAAACCACAACAAAACACTAATGAAATAGTCCAACTCTTGCATTTCAACGAAAGAAATTAAAAATTAACTTGGAAAAATCACGACAATGTAACAGTGACAATTTAAACCACAACAACCCAATACAGAAATTTTACAACTCTTGCAATTAAACTAAATAAATTCAAAATGATCTTTGAAAAATCAAGAAAATGTAAGTGTGACAAGGTAAACCACAACCAAACACTTCTGAAATATTCCAACTCTTTCATTTCAACGAAAGAAATTCAAAATGATCTTTTAAAAATCATGATATTTTAACTGTGACAATTTAAACCACAACCAAACACTACTGAAATATTACAATTCTTGCCTTTCAATGAAAGACATTCAAAATGAACTTTTTGAAAAATCAAGAAAATGTAACTGTGACAAGGTAAACCATAACGAAACACTACTGAAATAGTCCAACTCGTGCATTGCAACGAAATAAATTCAAAATGAACTTAGAAAAATTAAGAAAATGTAACTGTGACAATGTAAACCACAACCAAACACTAAAGAAATATTCAAAATCTTGCATTGCAACTAGAGAAATTCAGAACGAACTTTGAAAAATTAAGGGACTGTAACTTTGACACGGTAAAATACAATAACACACTACTGAAATATTCAAACTCTTGCATTTCAACAAAAGAAATTAAAAATTAACTTTGAAAAATCAAGAAAATGTAACTCTGACAAGGTAAACCACAACTAAACACTACTGAAATATTCCAACTCTTGCATTTCAATGAAAGAAATTCAAAATGAACATTGAAAAATCAAGAAAATGTAACTGTGACAAGGTAAACCACAACCAAACACTATTGAAATATTCCAACTCTTGCATTTCAATGAAGGAAAGTCAAAATGAACTTTGAAAAATCAAGAAAATGTAACTGTGACAAGCTAAACCACAACCAAATACTACTGAAATATTCCAACTCTTGCGTTTCAACGAAAGAAATTCGAAATGAACTTTGAAAAATCAAGAAAATGTAACTGTGACACGGTAAACCACAACGAAACACTACTGAAATATTCCAACTCTTGCATTTCAACGAGAGAAATTCAAAATGAACTTTGAAAAATCAAGAAAATGTAACTGTGACAAGGTAAACCACAACCAAACACTACTGAAATATTCCAACTCTTGCATTTCAATGAAAAAATTCAAAATGAACTTTGAATAATCAAGAAAATGTAACTGTGACAAGGTAAACCACTACCAAACACAACTGAAATATTCCAACTCTTGCATTTCAACGAAAGAAATTCAAAATTAACTTTGAAAAATGAAGAAAATGTAACTGTGACAAGGTAAACCACAACGAAACACAACTGAAATATTCCAACTCTTGCATTTCAACGAGAGAAATTCAAAATGAACTTTGAAAAATTAAGAAAATGTAATCATGACAAGGTAAACCACAACCAAACACTACTGAAATATTCCAACTCTTGTATTTCAAAAAAGAATTTCAAAATGAACTTTGAAAAATAAAGAAAATGTAAATGTGACAAGGTGAACCACAACCAAACACTACTGAAATATTCCAACTCTTGCATTTCAAAGAAAGAAATTCAAAATTAACTTTGACAAATCAATAGAATGTAACTCTCACAAGGTAAACCAAAACCAAACAATACTGAAATTTTACAAAAATTTCTTTTCAACCAATGAATTTAAATTGTAACATCGAAAAATCAATAATTTGTAACTTTTACATTGTAAAACTCAGCAACACAATACTTAAATATTCTAACTCTTGCATTTCAACGAAAGAAATTCAAAATGAACTTTGAAAAATCAAGAAAATGTAACTGTGACAAGGTAAACCACAACCAAACACTACTGAAATATTCCAACTCTTGCATTTCAACGAAAGAAATTCTAAATGAACTTTGAAAAATCAAGAAAATGTAACTGTGACACGGTAAACCACAACCAAACCCTACTGAAATATTCCAACTCTTTCATTTAATTTAATTAAATTAAAATTTAACATTTAATAAAAAAGTAAATGTAAATGTGACAAGGTAAACAACAACCGAACACTACTGAAATATTCCAACTCTTGCATTTCAACGAAATAAATTCAATATGAACTTTGAAAAATTAAGTGAATGTAACTGTGACAAGTTAAACCACACCAAAACAAATCTGATATATTCCAACTCTTGCATTTCAACGAAAGAAATTCAAAATGAACTTTGAAAAATTAAAAAAATTCAATCATGACAAGGTAAACCACAACAAAACACTACTGAAATACTCCAACTCTTGCATTTCAACGAAAGAAGTTCAAAATAAACTTTGAAAAATCAAGAAAATGTAACTGTGACAAGGTGAACCACAACCAAACACTACTGAAATATTCCAACTCTTGAATTTCAACGAAAGAAATTCAAAATGAAATTTGAAAAATAAAGATAATGTAACTCTGAAAGGGTAAACCACAACCAAACACTACTGAAATATTCCAACTCTTGCATTTCAACTAAAGAATTTCAAATCAACTTTGAAAAATCAAGAAAATGTAACTGTGACAAGGTAAACCACAACCAAACACTACTGAAATATTCCAACTCTTGCATTTCAACGAAAGAAATTCAAAATGAACATTGAAATATCAAGAAAATGTAACTGTGACAAGGTAAACCACGACAAAACACTACTGATATATTCCAACTCTTGCTTTTCAACGAAAATAAATTCAAAATGAACTTTGAAAAATCATTAAAATGTAACTGTGACAAGGTAAACCACAATCAAACATTACTGAAATATTCCAACTCTTGCATTTCAACGAGAGAAATTTAAAATGAACTTTGAAAAATCAAGAAAATGTAACTGTGACACGGTAAACCACAACTAAACACTACTGAAATATTCAAACTATTGCATTTCAACGAAAGAAATTCAAAATGAACTTTGAAAAATCAAGAAAATGTAACTGTGACAAGGTAAACTACAACCAAACATTACTGAAATATTCCAACTCTTGCATTTCAATGAAAAAAATTCAAAATGAACTTTGAAAAATCAAGAAAATGTAACTGTGACAAGGTAAACCACTACCAAACACTACTGAAATATTCCAACTCTTGCATTTCAATTAAACAAATTCAAAATGAACTTTGAAAAATCAAGAAAATGTAACTGTGACAAGGTAAACCACAACAAAACACAACTGAAATATTCCAACTCTTGCATTTCAACGAAAGAAATTCAAAATGAACATTGAAAAATTAAGAAAATTTAACAATGACAAGGTAAACCAAAACCAAACACTACTGAAATATTCCACCTCTTGCATTTCAACGAAAAAAGTTCAAGATGAATTTTGAAAAATCAAGATAATGTAGCTGTGACAAGGTAAACCACAACCAAACACAACTGAAATATTCCGACTCTTGCATTTCAACGAAAGAAATTCTAAATGAACTTTGAAAAATCAAAAGAATGTAAATCTGACACGGTAAACCACAACCAAACACTACTGAAATATTCCAACTCTTGCATTTCAACGAATGAAATTCAAAATGAACTTTGAAAAATCAAGAAAATGTAACTGTGACACGGTAAACCACAACCAAACACTACTGAAATATTCCAAGTCTTGCATTTCAACGAAGGAAATTCAAAATGAACTTTGAAAAATCCAGAAAATGTAACTGTGACAAGGTAAACCACCACCAAACACTACTGAAATATTCCAACTCTTGCATTTAAAAGAAAGAAATTCGATATGAACATTGAAAAATCAAGAAAATGTAACTGTGACACGGTAAACCACAACCAATCACTACTGAAATATTCCAACTCTTGCATTTCAACGAAGAAAATACAAAATTAACTTTGAAAAATCAATAAAATGTAACTGTGACAAGGTAAACCACAACCAAAGACTACTGAAATATTCCAACTCCTGCATTTCAACGAAAAAAATTCAAAATGAACTTTGAAAAATCAAGAAAATGTAACTGTGACAAGGTAAACCACTACCAAACACTAGTGAAATAGTCCAACTCTTGCATTTCAACGAAAGAAATTCAAAATGAACTTTGAAAAATCAAGAAAATGTAACTGTGACAAGGTAAGCAACAACCAAACACTACTAAAATATTCCAACTCTTGCATTTCAACGAAAGAAATTCAAAATGAACTTTGAAAAATCAAGAAAATGTAAGTGTGACAAGGTAAACCACAACCAAACACTACTGAAATATTCCAACTCTTGCATTTCAACGAAAGAAATTCAAAATGAACTTTGAAAAATCAAGAAAATGTAACTGTGACAAGATAAACCCCAACCAAACACTACTGAAATATTCCAACTCTTACATTTCAATTAAAGAAATTCAAAATGAACTTTGAAAAATCAAGAAAATTTAAATGTGACAAGGTAAAACATAACGAAACACTACTGAAATATTCCAACTCTTGCATTTCAACTAAAGAAATTCAAAATGAACTTTGAACAATTAAGAAAATGTAACTGTGACAAGGTAAACCACAACCAAACACTACTGAAATATTCCAACTCTTGCATTTCAACAAAAGAAATTCAAAATTAACTTTGAAAAATCAAGAAAATGTAACTGTGACAAGGTAAACTACAACAACACACTACTGAAATATTCCAACTCTTGCCTTTCAACAAAAGAAATTCAAAATTAACTTTGAAAAATAAAGAGAATGTAACTGTGAAAAGGTAACACCACAACCAAAGACTAATGAAGTATTCCACCTCTTTAATTACAACGACTTAAATTCAAAAGAACTTTGACAAATCATTAAATCGGTACTTTGACACGGTAATCCACAAGCACACACTAATGAAATATTCCAATTTTTTCATTTCAACGAAAGAAATTCAAAATGAACTTTGAAAATTCAGGAAAATGTAACTGTGACAAGGTAAACCACGACAAAACACTACTGAAATATTCCAACTCTTGCATTTCAATGAAATAAAATACAAAATTAACTTTGAAAAATAAAGAAAATGTAACTGTGACAAGGTAAACCACAACCAAACACTACTGAAATATTCCAACTCTTACATTTCAATGAAAGAAATTCTAAATGAACTTTGAAAAATCAAGAAAATGTAACTGTGACAAGGTAAACCACATCTAAACACTACTGAAATATTCCAACTCTTGCATTTCAATGATAGAAATTCAAAATGAACTTTTAAAAATCAATAAAATGTAACTGCGACACGGTAAACCATAACAAAACACTACAGAAATATTCCAACTCTTGCATTTCAATGAAAAAAATTCAAAATGAGCTTTGAAAAATAAAGAAAATGTAACTGTGACAAGTTAAACCACTACCAAACACTAGTGAAATATTCCAACTCTTGCAGTTCAACGAAATAAATTCAAAATGAACTTTGAAAAATTAAGAAAATGTAACTCAGACAAGGTAAACCACAACGAAACACAACTGAAATATTCCAACTCTTGCATTTCAACGAGAGAAATTCAAAATGAACTTAGAAAAATAAAGAAAATGTAACCATGACAACGTAAACCACAACCAAACACTACTGAAATATTCCAACTCTTGCATTTCAACGAAAGATGTTCAAAATGAACTTTGAAAAATCAAGAGAATTTAACTCTGACAAGGTAAACCTCAACCAAACACTACTTAAATATTCCAACTCTTGCATTTCAACGAAAGAAATTCGAAATGAACTTTGAAAAATCAAGAAGATGTAACTGTGACACGATAAAGCACAACCATACACTACTGAAATATTCCAACTCTTGCATTTCAACGAAGGAAATTCAAAATGAACTTTGAAAAATCAAGAAAATGTTACTGTGACACGGTAAACCACAACCAAACACTACTGAAATATTCCAACTCTTGCCTTTCAACGAAGGAAATTCAAAATGAACTTTGAAAAATCCAGAAAATGTAACTGTGACAAGGTAAACCACAACCAAACACTACTGAAATATTCCAACTCTTGCATTTCAACGAAAGAAATTCTAAATGAACTTTGAAAAATAAAGAATATGTAACTGTGACACGGTAAACCACAACCAAACACTACTGAAATATTCCAACTCTTACATTTCAACGAAGGAAATTCAAAATTAACTTTGAAAAATCAAGAAAATGTAACTGTGACAATGTAAACAACAACCAAAGACTAATGAAATATTCCAACTCATGCATTTCAACGAAAAAAATTCAAAATGAACTTTGAAAAATCAAGAAAATGTAACTGTGACAAGGTAAACCACAACCAAACACTAATGAAATATTCCAACTCTTGCATTTCAACGAAAGAAATTCAAAATGAACTTTGAAAAACCAAGAAAATGTAACTGTGACAAGGTAAACCACAACCAAACACTACTGAAATATTCCAACTCTTGCAATTCCACGAAAGAAATTAAAAATGAAATTTGAAAAAACAAAAAAATGTAAGTGTGACAAGGTAAACCACAACCAAACACTACTGAAATATTCCAACTCTTGCATTTCAACGAAAGAAATTCAAATGAACTTTGAAAAATCAAGAAAATGTAACTGTGACAAGGTAAACCACAACCAAACACTACTGAAATATTCCAACTCTTACATTTCAATGAAAGAAATTCAAAATGAACTTTGAAAAATCAAGAAAATGTAACTGTGACAAGGTAAACCATAACGAAACACTACTGAAATATTCCAACTCTTGCATTTCAACGAAAGAAATTCAAAATGAACTTTGAACAATTAAGAAAATGTAGCTGTGACAAGGTAAACCACAACCAAACACTACTGAAATATTCCAACTCTTTCATTTCAACGAAAGAAATTCAAAATGAACTTTGAAAAATCAAGAAAATGTAACTGTGACAAGGTAAACTACAACAACACACTACTGAAATATTCCAACTTGCCTTTCAACAAAAGAAATTCAAAATGAACTTTGAAAAATCAAGAAAATGTAAATGTGACAAGGTAAACAAACACTACTTAAATATTCCAACTCTTGCATTTCAATGAAAGAAATTCAAAATTAACATAGAAAAATCAAGAAATAGTAACTGTGACAAGGTAAACCACAACCAAACACTACTGAAATATTCCAACTCTTGAATTTAAAATAAATAAATTAAAAATGAACTTTGAAAAATAAATAAAATTTAATTTTGAAAAGTTAAACAACAACCAAAAACTAATTAAACATTCCAACTCTTGAATTTCAACAAATGAATTTAAAATTTAAATTTTAAAAATCAGACCTTTGGTGGGGGGTGGGGCGGGGGGGAGGGGTCGTTCTGTGTCTCAATGCACAAAAAAAGTATAAAAAATGGGGGAGGGAAGGGGAGGGGAGGAGGGGAGGGGAGGAGGAGGAGGAGGGGAGGAGGAGGAGGGGAGGAAGAGGGGGAGGAGGGGAGGAGAAGGGGAGGAGGAGGGAGGAGATGGAGGGAGAGGGGCCCCTTGGGGGGGCCAACCGGGGGAGGGGGGGGTCTGGGGGAACCTTGAGGGCCGGGGGGCCCTTTTGGAGCCCAGTGGACCTTTGAGGACCGGTGGCTTCCTTCGGGGTTGGGGTAGAGGGATTGGAACCCTTTGGGGTTGGGGTAGGGGGATCGGAACCCTTTGGGTTGTGGTAGAGGACCTTACGACACTGTTAAAATCGAACTTGTGTATCATAACGACCACAGAGTTTTACCCTCAAATTCTCTTCTATAATCATCTTTTAGAATGTCTCTAACTGTTTTGCCGAAATAATTCCATAAAATGGTTAAAACGGTTTCGCCCAAATAATCTCTAAACGTAATTTTAGCGTGTTCCTTTTGTTTAGCATCCCTATGCTTTCACATTTGAAATTAAAAAAGAAGCCCTTTCGCGTGCTAAGATAAACACATTTGGTCGGAAACGATTTTTCTTGAAGAACTCCAAATTAATTCCCTTTCGTGAATCAATTCTCTTTAGAACAACAAATTAATTCCCCTTTCATGTCAATCAATCATTCACGACATCATCTTTCATGTGTGATCTAAACTTTGCCCGGAGACATTTCTCTTGGTAGAACTCCAGACATTAATTAACTTGATGTCATCTGTCAGACATTAATTAACCTTGCCTGGAAACAATTTGATTAATGACTCAATAATCCATGAAAGTGACAGAGTTCCTGTTTTTTCATTTTCACTCACAAAGACCATAAATGTGAAAAAGTTCTTGTTTCTCCATTCTCACTGACAAAATCCATAAAACACACATAAACATCCAAGAAAACAAACATAAGTATGACAAAATTCCTGTTTTTTCATTCTCACTGACAACAAACAAACATAAATGTGACAAAGTTCCTGTTTTTCAAATTCTCACTGACAAAAACCATAAGCCACGTGGTTCTATGCCCATATTTGGTGTACTGACACGATCAATAGGGGCATCTCTACTCGTAACTAACTTCTATATTCGTATATTTTTATTACCTATATTAGGGGGGTTCGCCTCCCAAGTCAAAAAAACACTTTAAGCGAAATTTCGAATTTTTGTTCAATTATTTAATAAAGAACCCATAACCACAAAGGCCGTTAATAAGAATAAATATCTCTTATGAAAGTACTAAAAAAAACTTTAGTATAAAGAGCGAGGTATTGACAAAGGGGTGAACCGAATCAAATACGTAATAGTTTCTGTTTGTTTTAAGTTTTGATGTTGCAAAAATCTCACTTTAAAAGTTTTTCAGTTGAAAACTTGTTTTTTTATTTAATTTCTAATCGTTTTTTTATTATGCTGGGAAATCCGGCACCCCCTTCATACCAATGTCCCTTCCCCCATGAAAACTTTCTCCATGGAGATCCTCCCACGTCACCCCCGCCCCCCCCCCCCTACCAGAAAAAAATTCCCCCTGAAAACGTATGTATACTTCCCAATAACCAATACTATATATAAACATTGGGCAAAGTTCATAACTTGAAGTCCTTCCCCCGGGGACTGTGGGGGATTAAGGCATCAGTAGAGGTTTATATTGACAGTTGGGGCGAACAAAATCACAGCAAATCAGAGGGCTACAATACGACGAGTAAAATATTACACACCTCTTTCTAGACCAATGACATGGCTACAATACTGCCGGATGTTAAATCAGAGCAGATTTCTGGGAACGTTAGCTTTGAATTTACATAATATGCTTATCGAGCTATGTATTATCTGTTTGTCACCGTGAGACATTTGTTCATTATGTTTGTTCCTCAATGCTTTCAAACGAAAAACAGTTTAAGAAATTTTAGAGGAGTTTTTGGGGTGAAACAGATTGAGACATGTGACTTGACCTAGCTTTACTTCTTGGATGTGGTCGCTATAATAGACAAGTACACAATATGGGATTAGTGAGATGGCTATGGATTTGAACCATCAAGGACCGCAACCACCAATGACCCTAGCCACCAAGGACCTCAACCTCTAGGGTCCCCTCTACCCAACCTCCAAGCGGCCCCATCTCTCCAACTTTTTGGGCCCATCCTCTCATTTTTTATACTTTTTAAAGTTTATTTTTTTTGAACGTTTTTTTTTATTCTTTTAACATGATAGTTTTATTTCAACTCTTTTTACAAGTCTTGGAACGACATTAACCATACTTAAAGCTTAAAAAATTCACATTTGAGCAGTGTTGTCATTATAAAATATGCTTTAGCATTCTATTATACTAAAAAGTTGGTACTAATAAACATGTAGATGCCAAGAATTGAGTTTTAATGAAGAAATTCAGAACAATCCTTAGAAATCAACTAGCGAGATGATTAAGGGTATGAATCATCAAGAACTGTAAGGACCAAATGACCCTAATCATCGAGGACCTCAACCTCCAAGGGACCCCTCTCCCCTACTACCAAGGCCCCCTCCAACTTATTGAGGTCACCCTTAAAATTCATCTGATTTTATTATTAACATTTGATTTTTAATAAAGTTGGATTTTAGTTTCAAGAAACACAAACTTCCACGTTTAAAATATGTGATTATATTAATAAAGTTGGGTTTTAATTTTCAGAAATACGAACATCCAAGTTTAAAATATATGTGATTTTATTAATAATATTTGATTTTTATCAAATTCTGTATAACACACAAGTACCATCTAACCAGTGTTGTCAATATAAAATATGCTTTAGCATTGGGATATGCCAAGAAGTTGAAAGTACTAGAGTCTTAGGCGCCAAGATGACCTTGTGAGTTGACATAGCTTTACATCTCGGGTGTTTTCTGTATAATAAACAAGTACCATTTGAGTAGTGTTGTCAATATAAAATATGCCTTAGCATTGGAGTATGCTAAAAAGTTGAGACTAATATAGATGTAGATGCTAAGAAAAGAATTTTAATAAAGAAATTCAGAACAATCCTTAGAAATCCATAGAAATCAACTAGTGAAATGATTATGGGTTTGAACCATCAAGGACTGCAACCATCAATGACCCTAACCGGCAAAGACCTCAACCTCCAAGGGTCCACTATCCCAAACCTCCAAGGGGGCCCTCTCCATCCTCCTTTTTGTCCCCCTCCCCATTTTTTATACTTTTTTGAATTTTTTTTACTTTTTTTTATTATTTTTTAACTTGATATTTTTTTCAACTTTTTTTACATGTCTTAGAATGACAGAAAACGTGCTTAAAGAATAAAAAATTCACATTTAATGTTTTCCAAATTCAAAATGAGAATGATATAGAAATGTTACTCATGACTTTTACTATTAGAAAAATAATGATTGTAGTAGCACTTTTTTTAAGGAATGAATTCAATTTTTTACGTATCTTAAAATGACATGAAATATGTATGCGGTTGTACCAATCGTACTCTATGCTTACTCATAGAGACGACACGACTTTCCAACTTGTACTCTATGATAGGTTATCGATACTACAAAGTTTATCACATGTATTAAAACAGTAATTTTTACGCAGTGGAAGGATAAAGAAATAAGCCATATCTTTAAAAAATAGATGATGATGAAGCATTTTAAGAAAGTGTGTTCACATGATAGCGTTATTGTAGCATTGAATGCTAAAAATGAGAAGTATTTGAACTATGAAACAAGTAGAATTGGTAGCACTATTGGAAATGTATGCGTGCATTGTCATGACAGTAAGGAATTAAATTTCTTTGGAGTACCAAAAAAATCAACTTTTATGATAGTGAATATGCGAGATTGAGATCTCCGGAGATGATTGCACTCAAAGAAAATGCCAACATAAAAATAATAGTTGATGAAGAGGGGTATCTTCTGGCTAGTGCTTGTGGTAACATGTTTCCCAGTGTTACACTCTATCGTCAGCTTTCGGGTATTAGCATTCAAAGGAAGATCAAAAAAGACAGGCATACTCTTCTACTAATATCATAAACCATATTTTGTCTACGTCCAGGAACTGTTACCTGTGTAAACACAATGTGGCAATATACAGTAAAATTGCTGGAAAAATAAAAAGAACATTGGCAGAAAATATCACCAAGGAATATAAAAATGAATCGGTGCAAAACAAAGTTCCAACAAACGTTATTACTACTGTTGATCATTTAGTCAATGAACCTAACAATAGTAATGCCGAAATGTATATTGAACATTTAGGTGACACCCCAGTAAAAACAGTGTATAATACAAAATGGAATACTGATTATTCTACTAATTACGAACTAAGAGAAGATAATAGCTACAACATCAAGAGAGAACACGATGAAGTATTTTATGGAACAGATCCAAAATGACCAAAGTTGTTCAATGAAATTAATAATGTATAATAATGTGCGCAACATATTTTTTATGTTAATATTCTGCATGTCGTTATTTCAATATAAATATTTTATGCATTACTTTGACATATTCCCATTATTTTTAGGGTATGCTAGAACGTCAAACGTTTAGAATATCTATTAAAAATTTGGAGATGAAAGAGAAGGAATGTTCAGAAATTAGAAACTACTACAAATAAAAGGCTCACGGCAGATATAATAGAAAATGAGATAGGTTAAAAGAACTTTTACCAAAGTCTGAGAGAGAGATGAACTGAATTCCGCGCTTAAAATACATCTGATTTTTTTAATAGTATTTGATTTTTAATTAAGTCGTAACAAACTCTTTTTGAATTCACCTCTTGGATACACAATACAGAAATTTCATTCAGGAAATTACGAAAAAATTGTAAGTAGCAAACTCTTTCTTGAATTCACCTCACTCTTTCTTGAAATCAAATATTATTAATAAATCAGATGTATTTTAAAACAGGGGTGTTCTTATTTCTGAAAAAACCAACTTTATTCGCAATCAAATATTATTAATAAAATCAGATGTATTTTAAACGTGGGTGTTCTTATTTCTGAAAACTATTACCCTACTTTATTTGAAAAAAAATTATTAATAAAATCAGATCTATTTTAGACGTGGATATTCTTATTTTGGAAAACTAAAACCCCAACATTATCTTTAAAAAAAATCTAATATTAGTAATAAAATCAGAGGATGTTTTTATTTCTGGAAACTAAAATCCAACTTTATTAAAAAAATCAAGGATTATTAATTTAATCAGATGTATTTTAAACGTGGATGTTCTTATTTCCAAAAATTAAAACCCAACTTTATTAAAAAATCAAATATTATTAATAAAATCAGATGTACTTTAAACGTCGATGTTCATTTTTCTGAAAACTAAAATCCAACTTTATTACTTACTTACAATTTTTTCATAATTTCTTAAATGAAATGTCTGTATCGTGCATTTCAAGAGGCGAATTCAAAAAAAGAGTTTGATACTTACGTACTATTTTTTCATCATTTTGAATGAAATTTCTAAATTGTGTATAAATGAGGTGATTTCAAGAAAGAGTTTATTACTTACTTGCATTTTCTTCATAATTTCTTCAATGAAATTTCTGTATTGTATATCCAAGAGAAAAAGTCAGTTAATTTAGACTAGGTTACGTGCAGGCACGTAACTTAGTCTAAATTAACCTTAAAAAACCATTTTTTCAACTCGGAGTACACATAACTAGAAATTAATGAATTATTAATAAAATCAGATGTATTTTAAAGGAGGAAGTTCATATTTCTGAAAACTCAAAAGCCTACTTTATTAAAAAATCAAATATTATAAGTAAAATCAGATGTATTTTAAAAGGAGGTGTTCTTATTTCTGATAACTAAAACCCAACTTTATTTAAAAAATACTATTAATAAAATCAGAGTACTTTAAACGTTGGATGTTAAAATTTCTGAAAACTAAAATCCAATTTTATTAAAAAAATATTATTAATAAAATCAGATGTATTTTAAACCTTGATGTTCATATTTATGAAAACTAAAACTCAACTTTATTAAAAATCAAATACTATTAATAAAATTAGATGTATTTTAAACGTGGATGTTCTTATTTCTGAAAACTATAACCCAAATTTATTTAAATGTTATTAATAGAATCAGATGGATTTTAAACGTGAATAATCGTATTTCTTGAAACTAAAACCTAAGTTTATTCGAAAATGGATTTTAAACGTGAATAATCGTATTTCTTGAAACTAAAACCTAAGTTTATTCAAAAAATCAAATATTATGAATAAAATCAGATGTATTTTGAAACATGGATGTTCTTATTTCTGAACACTAAAACCCAAATTTATGCGAAATCAAATATTATTAATAAAACCAGATCTATTTTAAACGTGGGTGTTCTTATTTCTGAAAACTGTTACAATACTTTATTAGAAAAAACTGTTATTAATTAAATCATATGTATTTTAGACGTGGATGTTCTTATTTCCGAAAACTAAAACCCAAGCCTTATTTTAAAAAATCAAATATTATTAATAAAATAAGTGGATGTTCTTATTTCTGGAGACTAAAAACCAACTTTATTAAAAAATCAAGAATTATTAATGTAATCTGATGTATTTTAAACGTGGATGTTCTTATTTCTTGAAACTAAAACCCAATTTTATTATAAAATCAAGTTTTATTAATATCAGATGTATTGTAAACGTGGATGTTCTTATTTCCGAAAAGTAAAACCCAAGTTTATTAAAGAATCAAATATTATTAATAAAATCAGATACATTTTAAACGTGGATGTTCATATTTCTGAAAACTAAAATCCAACTTTGTTACTTACTTTCAATTTTTTCATAATTTCTTGAATGAAATGTCTAAATTGTGTATTTCAAGAGGCGAATTCAAAAGAGTTTGATACTTACTTACATTTTTTTTCATAATTCTTTGAAGGAAATTTCTGTATTGCCTATCCATGAGGTGAATTCAAGAAAGAGTTTGTTACTTACTTACAATTTTTTCATAATTTCTTGAATGAAATTTCTGTATTGTATATCCAAGAGGCAAATTCAGGAAAGAGTGTTAGCTACTTACATTTTTTCATAATTTCTTTAATGAAGTTTCGTTATTGTGTATTCAAGAAAGAGTTTTTTTAACTTACAATTTTTTCGTAATTTCCTGAATGAAATTTCTATATTGTGTATCCAAGAGGTGAATTCAAGAAAGAGTTTGTTATGACTTTATTAAAAATCAAATACTGTTAATAAAATCAGATGTATTCTCTCTGTCTGAGCTTCTTTGTTTGTCACTGGAGATTTTCGAGTTAAAAAATTCAGCCTATCTCTTTCTCTCTCTCAGACTTTGGTAAAGGTTCTTTTAAACTATCTCATTTTCTAATATATCCGCTATGAGCCTGTTAGTAGAAGTAGTATCTATATTTCTGAAAATTCCTTCTCTTTCATCTCCAAATTTTTAATAGATATTCTAAACGCTTGACGTTCTAGCATACCCCAAAAATAATGGGAATATGTCTAAGTAATGCATAAAATATTTTTATTGAAATAATGACATGCAGAATATTAACATAAAAATTATTTGCGTACATTATTATACACTGCTCTAAGTTCGTAATCAGTAGAATAATCATTATTCCATTTTGTGATATACACTGTTTTTACTGGGGTTTCACCTAAATGTTCAATATACATTTCGGCATTGTTATTATTAGGTTCATTGACTATATGACCAATAGTAGTAATAACGTTTGTTGGCACTTTGTTTTTCACCGATTCATTTTTATATTCCTTGGTGATATTTTCTGCCAACATTTCCAATAGTGCTACTACTTGTACTTGTTTGATAGTCCAAATACTTCTCCTTGTCCGCATTCAATGCTACAATAACACTATCATGTGAACACACTTTCTTAAAATGCTTCATAATCTTCACTTTTTTAAAGATATGACTTATGTGTTTATCCTTCCACTGCGTAATAATTACTGATTTAATACATACGATAAACTTGGTAGTGTCGATAACCTACCATAGAGTACCATTGGGAAAGCTGCGTCGTGTCTATGAGCACAGCCGCATGCATATTTCATGTCATTTTAAGAAACGTAAAAAAAAGTTGAATAATTTCTGTCCAAAAATTCAGTCCTTAAAAAAGTGCTACTACAAACATTATTTTCTAATAGTAAAAGTCACGATTAACATTTCTATATCATTCTCATTTTCAATTTGGAAAATATTAAATGTGAAATTTTTATGTTTTAAGCATGTCTTATGTCATTCTAAGACATGTAAAAAAAAGGTGAAAAAATACAATTTAAAAAAGTAATAAAAAAAATCAAAAAAAACTTCAAAAAAGTATAAAAAAAGGGGGTGGGGGGCAAAATATGGAGGAAGGGGCCCCTTGGAGGTTGGAGATAGTGGAATCTTGGAGGTTGAGGTCCTTGCTGGTTAGGGTCATTGATGGTTGCAGTCCTTGATGGTTCAAACCCATAATCATTTCACTAGTTGATTTCTATGGATTTCTAAGGATTGTTCTGAATTTCTTTATTAAAATTCTTTTCTTAGCATCTACATCTCTATTAGTCTCAACTTTTTAGCATACTCCAATGCTAAGAAATATTTATATTGATAACACTACTCAAATGGTAGTTGTGTATTATACAGAAAACATCCGAGAAGTAAAGCTATGTCAACTCACAAGGTCATCATGGCACCTATGACTCTATTACTTTCAACTTTTTAGCATATCCCAAAGCTAAAGCATATTTTATATTGACAACACTGGTCAAATCGTACTTGTGTATTATACAGAACACAGTCAAGAAGAAAAGTAAAGTAAAAAAAACCAACTTTATTAAAAATCAAATGTTATTAATAAAATCAGATGTATTTTAAGGGTGACCTCAATAAGTTGGAGGGGGGCCCTTGGTAGTTGGGGAGAGGGATCCCTTGGAGGTTAAGGTCCTTGAGGGTTAGGGTCATTGGTCCTTGGTCTCCTTGATGATTCATACCCATAATCATCTCGCTAGTTGATTTCTAAGGATTGTTCTGAATTTCTTTCTTCAAAATTCATTTCTTGGCATATACATCTTTATTAGTATCAACTTTTTTGTAAACTAGGATGCTAAAGCATATTTTATAATGATAACACTGCTCAAAAGGTACTTGTGCATTGTACAGAACACAGTCGAGAAGAAAAGTTATTTCCGAAAACTATAACCCAAACCTTATGAAAAAAATAATCAAATAATATTAATAAAATCACATATATTTTAAACGTAGATATTCGTATGTCTTGAAAGTAAAACCCCACTTTATTAAAAATCAAATGTTATTAATAAAATCAGATGTATTTTAAGGGTGACCTCAATAAGTTGGAGCGGACCCTTGGTAGTTGGGGAGAGGGATCCCTTGGAGGTTGAGATCCTTGATGGTTAGGGTCATTGGTGCTTGCGGTCCTTGATGGTTCATACCCATAATTACCTCGCTAGTTGATTTCTAAGGATTGTTCTGAATTTCTTTATTAAAATTCATTTCTTGGTATCTTTATCTTTATTAGTATCAACTTTTTTTATACTAGGATGCTAAAGCATATTTTATAATAACAACACTGCTCAAATGGTACTTGTGTTTTATAGAGAACACAGTCGAGAAATAAAGTTATTTCCGAAAACTAAAACCCAAACCTTATTTTTTAAAATCCAATATTATTAATAAAATCACATGTATTTTAAATTTGGATGTTCGTATTTCTTAAAATTAAAACCCAACTTTATTAATAAAATCACATATATTTTAAACGTGGATGTTCATATTTATTGAAACTAAAACCCAACTTAATTAAAAATAAATGTTATTAATAAAATCAGATGTATTTTAAGGGTGGCCTCAATAAGTTGGAGGGGGGCCTTTGGTGGTTAGGAAGAGGAGTCCCTTGGAGGTCGAGGTCCTTGATGGTTAGGCTCATTGGTGCTTGCGGTCCTTGATGGTTCATACCCATAATCATCTCGCTAGTTGATGTCTAAGGATTGTTCTGAATTTCTTTATTAAAATTCATGTCTTGGCATCTACATCTTTAATAGTATCAACTTTTTAGCATACTAGAAAACTAAAGCATATTTTATAATGACAACACTGCTCAAATGGTACTTGTGTATTATACAGAACACAGTCGAGAAGTAAAGTAATTTCCGAAAACTAAAACCCAAACCTTATTTAAAAAAATAATCAAATATTATTAATAAAATCACATGTATTTTAAACCTGGATGTTCGTATTTCTGAAAATTTAAACTCAACTTTATCAATTAGATCACAAATATTTTAAACGTGGATGTTTAAATTTCTTGAAACTAAAACCCAACTTTATTAAAAATCAAATGTTATTAATAATATCAGATATACTTTAAGGGTGACCTAAATAAGTTGGAAGGGGCCCTTGGTGATTCGGGAGAGGAGTCCCTAGGAGGTTTAGGTCCTTGATGGTTAGGGTCATTGGTGCTTGCGGTGCTTGATGCTTCATACACATAACAATCTCGCTAGTTGATTTCTAAGGATTGTTCTGAATTTCTTAATTAAAATTCATTTCTTGGCAGCTACATCTTTATTAGTATCAATTTTTTAGTATACTAGAATACTAAAGCATATTTTATAATTACAACGCTGCACAAATGTGAATTTGTTATGCGTAAGTATGTTTTATGTCATTCTAAGACATGTAAAAAAAAAGTTCAAATAAAATTATCATGTTAAGAAATAAAAATGGACAAAAAATGGGGGGATGGGCCCAAAAAGTTGGAAGGAGGGGCCTATTGGAGGTTGGGGAGAGGGGACCCTTGAAGGTTGAGGTCCTTGGTGGCTAGGGTCAATGGTGGTTGCGGTCCTTGATAGTTCAAATCCATAACCATCTTACTAATCCCATATTGTTTACTTGTGTATTATAGCGACCACAGCCGATAAGTAAAGATAGGTCAAGTCACATGTCTCAATCTGTTTCAAACTAAATAATCCTCTAAAATTTCTTAAACTGTATCCTTAGCCTCTAAGCACAATCAATATATTCAATTTCCCATGGACAATTAAAATAGATTTTCTATCTCTTTAGAGTCCCTCATAATATTCTAGCTTCTATGTCAAGTTCCCTAAGACTTACCATCCTCTCAGACACACCTTAACTGGTACGCGCTTTTAACTCTTTTATCCCTTTCATATAATCCAGTTTAAAATGTGAATAATATCAAGCTTTTTTTCCCCCAATGAAAGTTCTACTTCAAGAAAATTCGATAATCAGATAAGAAGATTTTATAAACAATGTCTCATGGACAAATTTTGACATAACTGATAATACGCGATTTTGACAAGCATTTTACATATAATTCAAGCCAATAGTTCCAGAAACCAAGTGATGTAGCCCCCGTCAGTATTTCTAGCTCTATGATTGGTTTAGAAACAGGGTGTGGTCTGTAGCCTGTGATTACCTGTGATATTGTACTGGCTTAGAAGTAGGCTTTTATGATCTTGTACGCCCCTGTTGTTATGCCTGTATGTAAATCACTCTATTTTAAACTGGGATGTTCATATTTCTGAAAACTAAAACCCAACTTATTAAAAAATATGCAAAAATGTACCCAATGAGGCCATGGATCATCCCCACCTCCCAAAAAAATATCAAAGCTAATCATGGGTTTCATACAATATACACCTATGAAAGGCTATAAAACCTAGCAAGAAAATTGCGAAATAGTAAACCAAACATCCCAAATCATAGGTTTCAGACAACATACACCTACGAAAGGATAGGAAATCTAGCTCAGATAAGTCTAAAATAGCAAACTAGACATCCCAAATCATAAGTTTCATGCATCACAGACCTACGAAAGGTTAATAAACCTAGCTCAGAAAAGTCTAAAATAGTAAACCAAACATCCCAAATCATAGATTTCAGACAACACACATCTACGACAGGCTAAGAAACCTAGGTCAGAAAAGTGCGAAATAGTAAACCAACCACCCCAAATCATAGGTTTCAGACAACACACATCTACATACGTTAAGAAATATGGATTAAATGTGATTTTTATGCTTTAAGTATGTTTTATGTCATTCTAAGACATGTAAAAAAAAGTTTAAAAAAATAATCTTCAAAAAAAAAATGGGGTGATGGGCCCGAAAAGAGCCAACTTTATTAAAAAATCAAATATTATTAATAAAATCATATGTATTTTAAACGTGGATGTTCGTATTTCTGAAAACTAAAACCCAACTTTATTAAAAAAAATATGCAAAAATGTACCCGATGAGGCCTTGGATCATCCCCCACCTCCCTAAAAAAATATTAAAGCTAATCATGGGTTCTCTACAACATACACCTAGGAAAGGCTGTGAAACCTAGCTCAGAAAAGTGCGAAATAGTAAACTAAGCATCCCAAATCATAGGTTTCAGACAACATACAAGTAGTATGCACCTTCTGGATTTGCCCAGACGTATAGCAAATTCAACGTTATTCTATAGAAGCTCTAAACCTTTTCAAAGAGATTTAGAGCTGCCTCACATGGCCTTATACTTTGCTCGGAGGTATGGCAAATTCAACGTTATTCTATAGAAGCTCTATACCTTTTCAAAGAGAATGTTGTAGCTATGGAATCCGGTTAATAACCTGTAGCTTAAAGGTATCTGAGATCTCGCCCAGTATCGCATACACTATTAGAGATATCAAAATGATATCTCATTTGCATTAAGCTAACTCAATTTGCGAAAAGATATTCCATTTGCACAACTCTGCTCTGATTGAATTGTCGCCGACAGTGGGTCGAAAATGACATGTAATCACTGCTAAGCCTTTTGTTATTGCTAGAGGATTACCCAATTCACTTCTTAGTGTTAACTGACAGAGTTCCAAACACAAAAATTTTGAAAAGCAGACAGGTTTTTTTTGTTATTAAAAAATTGGACACTATAATCAGAATTATATGATTGACATTTAAAAAGGGGTAATGAGATTCGCAAATTGGTGATTAGATTGTATGAATGGGGAGAAAAAAAGGATTAAACTGATTAGCAGTTAAGGTAACCCCGAAGGAGCTGTTAACTCAGGTAATTTGTTATAAATTTGAAATATCATCAGTCTATGAAAATGGCTAACGACGATAGAATTACATTGTGACTTGACCTAGCTTTACCTGACCGATGTGGTCTGTATAATACACAAGTGATGTTTGATAAATATTGTCAATTTAAAAAAGGATCTAAAGTTCCCTCCGTTCCCCCATTTCTGAGGGCAGGGGAGGGGAGGGGTCAATTTTGGAGGGAAAACTAAAAATACTCAGAATCGAAAATAAATGGGGTCTGCCTCAAGGAGAAGGCTCAGAGGCCCTTTGTTCCCCCATTTCTGAGGGCAGGGAGGGGGGGTAAATTTTGGAAGGAAAACCAAAAATACTCAGAATCAAAAATAAATGGGATCTGCCTAAAGGGGAAGACTCAGAGGCCCTTTGTCCCCCCATTTCTGAGGGCAGGGGGGGTCAATTTTGGAGGGAAAACCAAAAATACTCAGAATCAAAAATAAATGGGATCTGCCTCAAGGGGAAGGCTCAGAGTCCCTTTGTTCCCCCATTTCTGAGGGCAGGGGGGTCAATTTTGGAGGGAAACCCAAAACTACTCAGAATCGAAAATAAATGGGGTCTGCCTCAAGGGGAAGGCTCAAAGGCCCTTTGTTCTCCCATTTCTGAGGTCAGGGGGGGTCAATTTTGGAGGGAAAACCAAAAATACTCAGAATCAAAAATAAATGGGATCTGCCTCAAGGTGAAGACTCACAGGCCCTTTGTTCCCCCATTTCTGAGGGCAGGGGGGGTCAATTTTGGAGAGAAAACCAAAAATACTCAGAATCGAAAATAAATAGGATCTGCCTCAAGGGGAAGGCTCAGAGTCCCTTTGTTCCCCCATTTCTGAGGGCAGGGGGGGGTCAATTTTGGCGGGAAAGCCAAAAATACTCAGAATCGAAAATAAATGGGGTCTGCCTCAAGGGGAAGGCTCAGAGGCCCTTTGTTCCCCCATTTCCGAGGGCAGGGGAGGTCAATTTTGGAGGGAAAACCAAAAATACTCAGAAGCGAAAATAAATGGGATCTGCCTAAAGGGCAAGGCTCAGAGGCCCTTCGTTCCCCCATTTCTGAGGGCAGGCGAGGGGTCAATTTTGGAGGGAAAACCAAAAATACTCAGAATCGAAAATAAATGGGATCTGCCTCACGGGGAAGGCTCAGAGGCCCTTCGTTCCACCATTTCTGAGGGCAGGGGATAGAGGGGTGGTCAATTTTGGAGGGAAACCCAAAAATACTCTGAATCAAAAATAAATGGGATCTGCTTTTTCTTTACTTGGTGCCTATTAAAACGAAATTTTTGTGTTAAATAAGTAGTTTTTGTATCTTTTAAAAGAGCTTTAAGGGGTTTGAGAGACTCAGTTGCCTAGTTCCGTATGGTTTTTCTTTACTTAGTGCTCATTAAAAACGTAGTTTTTGTTTTAAATAAGTAGTTTTTGTATGTGTTAAAAGAGCTTTAAGGGGTTTGAGAGACTCTGTTGCCTGATTCCGTGTGGTTTTTCTTTACTTAGTGCTAAATAAAAACGAAGTTTTTGTTTTAAATAAGTAGTTTTTGTATATTTTAAAAGAGCTTTAAGGGGTTTGAGAGAATCTGTTGCCTGATTACGTGTGGTTTTTATTTAAATTTTTCAAAATATAAGAGTAAATTTTTTTTTAAAAAATTATTTCTTGTATCTTTTAAAAGAGCTTTAAGGGGTTTGGGAGACTCTGTTGCCTGATTCCGTGTGGTTTTTCTTTTCTTAGTGCTCATTAAAAACGAAATTTTTGTTGTAAATAAGTATTTCTTGTATCTTTTACGGGGTTTGAGAGACTCTGTTGCCTGATTCCGTGTGGTTTTTCTTTACCTAGTGCTCATTAAAAACGAAATTTTTGTTGTAAATAAGAAGTTCTTGTGTCTTAAAAGAGCTTTAAGGGGTTTGAGAGACTCTGTTGCCTGATTCCGTGTGGTTTTTCTTTACTTGATACCCATTAAAAACAAAATTTAGGATTTCTGTTAAATAAATAATTCTTATACATTTTAAAATAGCTTTACGGGATTTGAGAGACTCTGTAATGCAGAAGTTTTTCAGTAAGGACACTCGATATCCTAAAAGTGTTTAATTCAAACTTTTTTAAAACTTCGAAATTTTTCAACTTTATTTATTTTTTTCTTTTTGTACATATATTAAAATGTACATATCTCAAAATATGCTTACAGTTCTAACAATTGCGCTCTGTGATTGGTCAGAGACACGATGTGACTTTCCCACTGGTATTCTATGACCGGTTATCGACACCAACCTAATCTATTGCATGTATTAAATCAGTATTTTTCACGCAGTGGAACGATAAACACATAAGTCATATCTTTAAAAAAAGTGAAGATGGAGCATTTTAATAAAGTGTGTTTACATAACAAGGTTATTGTAGCATTGAATGCCGACAAAGAGAGGTATTTAAATTTTGAAACAGTACAGGTGGTAGCACTATTGGAAATGTATGCATGCATTGTCATGACAGTGAGGAATTAAATTTCTTTGGAATACCGAAAAAAATTCAACTCTTATGTTGGTGGTTATGTGAGATTGAGATCTCCAGAGATGATTGCACTCAAAGAGAATGCCAACATAGAAATAATCATTGATGATAGAGGACAACTCCTTGCTACTGTTGCAGGTAACGCATTACCTACTGATACATCCAATCGTCACCTTTCGGGTATTAGCATTCAACGGAAGATCAAAAAAGAAAGGCCTACTCTTCTATTAATATCGTAAACCATATCTTGTCTACGTGCCGAAACTGTTACCTGTGTAAATATAATGTGATAATAGACAGTGAAATTGCCAGAAAAATAAAAAGGGCATTGTCAAAAAATATCACTATGGAATATAAAGATGAAACGATGAAAAACAAAGCACCAGCAAACGTTACTGCCATTTATCAAAGAGTCATTGAACTAAATAATACCAAAGAGGAAAAGGATATTGAGCCTGTTGATGAGACACCAGTAAAAATTGTGTATGACTCAAAATGGAATAATGATTATTCTACTGATTACGAACTAAGAGAAGACAATAGCTATAATATCAAGAGAGAACATGGTGAACTATTTTATGGAACAAATTCAAAATGTCCAAAGTTAATCATTGATATTAATAATGTATCATAATATATTTTTTAGATTAATATTCTGCATAGCATTATTTCATTAAAAATATATTATGCATTACATTGTTATGTGTTCATTATTTTTAGAGTAAGCTAGCATATCAAACGTTTAGAATGTCTAATAAAACGTCGGAGATGTAAGAAAAGGAATTTGCATACATCTATTGTCAAACACATGGGATAACATTGACAAAATCTTGGTGTCAGAATGAATAAATTATTTATCAATATCCGTTAATGGACATGTCATTATGAAAAAATTGTAAGTAAGTAAGTAACAAACTCTTTCTTGGATTCACCTCTTTGATACACAATACAGAAATTTAATTAAGGAAACTATGAAAAAAATTGTAACAAACTCTTTCTTGAAGTCACCTCTTGGATACAGAATACAGAAATTTCATTTAAGAAATTATCAAAAATTGTAAGTAAGCAGCAAATTCTTTCTTGAGTTCACCTCCTGGATAAATAAAAAAGACATTTCATTCAAGAAATTACGACAAAATCCATAGTAAGTAACAAACTCTTTCTTGAAGTCACCTCTTGGATACACAATGCAGAAATTTCATTTAAGAAATTTGAAAAATTTTAAGCAAGTAACAAACTCTTTCCTGAAGTCAACTCTTGGATACACAATGCAGAAACTTCATTTAAGAAACTATAAAAAAAATTGTAAGTAAGTAAGTAACAAATTCTTTCTTGAAGTCACCTCTTGGATACACAATACAGAAATTTCATTAAAGAAATCATGAAAAAATTGTAAGTAAGTAGCAAATTGTCTCTTGAATTCGCATGCTCAATAAACAAAAATACATTTCGTTCAAGAAATTATGACAAAATTCTAAGTAAGTAACAAACTCTTTATTGTTTTCACGTCTTAGATACACGATGTAGAAATTTCATTCAAGAAATTATGAAAAAATTCTAAGTAAGTAACAATGTCTTTCTTAAAGTACCCTGTTTGAAACAAAATACGGAAATTTCATTTGAGAAATTAGGAAAATATTTATAAGTAAGTAACAAACTCCTTATTGATTTCACATCTTGGATACACAACACAGATACTTCATTCAAGAAACAATGAAAAAATCGCAAGTAAGTACAACACTTTATTGTTTTCACCTCTTGGATATACAATACTGAAAATTTCATTCAATAAATTATGAAAAAATTGCAAGCAAGTAACAAACCCTTTCCTGAAGTCACCTCTTGCATACACAATGTAGAAACTTCATTGAAGAAACTGTGAAAAATTGTAAGTAAGTAAGAAACAAATTCTTTCTTGAATTCGCCTCTTGGATAAACAAAAAAGTCATTTCATTCAAGAAATTATGAGAAAATTCTAAGTAAGTAACAAACCCTTTCTTGAATTCACCATTGGGATGCACAATGCAGAAATTTAATTCAGGAAATTATGAAAAACATTGCAAACAAATTCTTTCTTGAACTCGCTTCCTGGACAGACAATACAGCAATTTCACTCAAGAAATTATGAAAAAATTGTAAGAAATTATCAAAAATTAAGTAGCGAATTCTTCAAAAAAAGAATTCTTTCTTATCAAAAAAGTAAGTAGCGAATTCTTTCTTGAATTCACCTCCTGGTTAAATAAAAAAGACATTTCATTCAAGAAATTATGACAAAATTCATAGTAAGTAACAAACTCTTTCTTGAAGTCACCTCTTGGATACACAATGCAGAAATTTCATTTAACAAATTCTATCTTGAATTCGCCTCTTTGATAAACAAAAAAAGTCATTTCATTCAAAAAATTATGAGAAACTTCTAAGTAATTAACAAACCCTTTCTTGAATTCGCCATTGGGATGCACAATGCAGAAATTTAACTCAGGAAATTATGAAAAACATTGCAAACAAATTCTTTCTTGAACTCGCTTCCTGGACAGACAATACAGCAATTTCACTCAAGAAATTATGAAAAGATTGTAAGTAAGTAGCAAACTGTTTCTTGAATTCTCCTCCTGGATGCACAATACAGATATTTCATTCAAGAAATTATAAAAAAAAATTGTAAGTAAGCAACAAACTCTTTCTTGAATACACCTCTGGGATACACAATACGGAAATTTCATTCAAGAAATTATGAGAAAATTCTAAGTAAGTAACAATCTGTTTCTTGAAGTCCCCTCTTGGATACGCAATACAGCACGGAAATTTCATTCAAGAAATTATGAGAAATTTCCAGGTAAGTAACAATCTCTTTCTTGAAGTCCCCTCTTGGATACACAATACGGAAATTTCATTCAAGAAATTAAAAAAAATTGTAAGTAAGTAACAAACTCTTTATTGATTTCACCTCTTGGATACAAAAAATACATTTCATTCAAGAAATTATGACAAATTCTAAGTAAGTAAAAAACTCACTCTTGAATTTGCCGTTTGCATACACAATACAGAAATTTCATTCTATGGGACCTCTATACGTGATTAAACACGTTTTGAAACTACATGCTATTTGCTTGCCTTTCCTTGGTACCTTTCCAAAAGAGCGGGGATTCCCCACTGGTTCCTACACATTGCAAAAAAAAAAGAGCAGTCGACGGCGCATACATAGTGAGAGAGACATGCAAAGTCGACATAGCTTTATTTCATTTTTTAAGGTTAATTTAGACAAGGTTACGTGCGCGCACGCAACAGAGTCCCTCAAACCCCTTAAAGCTCTTTTAAAAGATACAAAAACTACTTATTTAACACAAAAATTTCGTTTTAATAGGCACCAAGTAAAGAAAAAGCAGATTCCATTTATTTTCGATTCTGAGTATTTTTGGTTTTCCCTCCAAAATTGACCCCCCTCTCTCCCCTGCCCTCAGAAATGGTGGAACCAAAGGCCTTTGAGCCTTTCCCTTGTGGCAGATCCCATTTATTTTCGATTCTGAGTATTTTTAGTTTTCCCTCCAAAATTGACCCCTCCCCTGCCCTCAGAAATGGGGGAACGAAGGGCCTCTGAGCCTTGCCCTTGAGGCAGATCCCATTTATTTTCGATTCTGAGTATTTTTGGTTTTCCCTCCAAAATTGACCCCTCCCCTGCCCTCAGAAATGGAGGAAGGAGGGGCCTCTGAGCCTTGCCCAGTCAGATTCCATTTATTTTCGATTCTGAGTATTTTTTGTTTTCCCTCCAAAATTGACCCCCCTCCCCTCAGAAATGGGGGAAAAAGGCCTCTGAGCCTTCCCCTTAAGGCAGACCCCATTTATTTTCGATTCTGAGTATTTTTGGTTTTCCCTCCAAATTTGACCCCTCCCCTGCCCTCAAAAATGGGGGAACAAAGGGCCTCTGAGCCTTCCCCTTGAGACAGATCCCATTTATTTTCGATTCTGAGTATTTTTGGTTTTCCCTCCAAAATTGACCCCCCCCCCCTGCCCTCATAAATCGGGGAACAAAGGGCCTCTGAGCCTTCTCCTTGGGGCAGACCCAATTTATTTTCAATTCTGAGTATTTTTGGTTTTCCCTCCGAAATTGACCCCCCCCCTGCCCTCAGAAATGGGGGAACAAAGGGCCTCTGAGCCTTCCCCTTGAGGAAGACCCCCTTTATTTTCGATTCTGAGTATTTTTGGTTTTCCCTCCAAAATTGACCCCTCCCCTCCCCTGCCCAAAGAAATGGGGGACCGAAGGGAACGTTAGATCCTATTTTAAATTGACAATACTTATCAAACATCACTTTTGTATTATACAGACCAAATCGGAAAGGTAAAGCTAGGTCAAGTCACAATGTCATTCTACCATCGTTAGTCGTTTTCGTAGACTGATGATGCATTAAATTTATAACAAATTACCCGAGTTAACAACTCCTTCGAGGTTACCTTAACTGCTAATCAGTTTAATCCTTTTTCCCCCCCTTCATACAATCCAATCACTAATTAGAATCATTCACACTCCTATTATTCAACGTATTAATTAATATCGTTCATAGTGTCCAATTTGCAAATCTCATTACCCCTTTTTAAATGTCAATCAAATAATGCTGATTATAGTGTCCAATTTTTTAATAACAATAAAAACCTGTCTGCTTTTCAAAATGTTCGTGTTTGGAACTCTGTTAGTTAACACTAAGAAGTGAATTGGGTAATCCTCTAGCAATAACAAAAGGCTTAGTAGTGATTACATGTAATTTTCGACCCATTGTCGGCGAAAACTCCATCAGAGCAGATTTGTGCAAATGGAACATCTTTTCGCAAATTGAGTTAGCTTAATACAAATGAGATATCATTTTGATATCTCTAATAGTGTATGCGATACTGGGCGAGATCTCAGATACCTTTAAGCTACAGGTTATTAACCGGATTCCATAGCTACAACGTTCTCTTTGAAAAGGTGTAGAGCTTCTATAGAATAACGTTGAAATTGCTATACCTCCGAGCAAAGTATAAGGCCATGTGAGGGAGCTCTGAATCTCTTTGAAAAGGTGTAGAGCTTATATAGAATAACGTTGAAATTGCTATACGTCTGGGCAAATCCAGAAAGCACATACTACTCATACAGCTACGAAAGGATAGTAAATCTAGCTCAGATAAGTCTAAAATAGCAAACTAGATATCCCAAATCATCAGTTTGATGCAACACACACCTACGAAAGGTTAAGAAACCTAGCTAAAAAAAGTCTAAAATAGTAAACCAAACATTCCAAATCATAGACTCAAGACAAGACACACACCTACGACAGCCTAATAAACCTAGGTCAGAAAAGTGTGAAATAGTAAACCAACCACCCTAAATCATAGGTTTCACACGTCCACACGTCTACATACGTTGAGAAATCTAGCTTAAATGTGAATTTTTTATGCTTTAAGTATGTTTTATGTCATTCTAAGACATGTAAAAAAAAGTTGAAATAAAATTATCATGTTAAATAAATAAAAAAAGCTAAAAAATAAACTTCAAAAAAGTATAACAAATGGAGGAATGGGCCCAAAAAGTTGGAGGGGGGGGCTTGGAAGTGGGGGTGAGAGGAACTTGGAGGTTTAGGTCCTTGTTGGCTAGGGTCATTGGTGGTTGCGGTCCTTGATGGTTCATATCCATAACCGTCTCACTAATCCCATATTGTGTACTTGTCTACTATAGCGACCCCAGCCGACAGGTAAAGCTAGGTCAAGTCATGTCTCAATCTGTTTCACCCCAAATAATCCTCTAAAATTTCTTAAACTGTTTTTCGTTTGAAAACATTGAGGAACAAACATTATAAACAAATGTCACACAGTGACAAACAAATAATACATAGCTCGATAAGCATATTATGTATATTTAAAGCTAAAGTTTCCAGAAATCTGCTCTGATGTAACACCCGTCAGTATTGTAGCCCTGTCATTGTTCTAGAAAGAGGTGTGTAATCTTGTACTCGTCGTATTGTAGCCCACTTATTGGCTGTAATCTTGTTCGCCCCAAATGTAAATATAGACCTCTACTGGCATCCTCAAAGACATAGTTACTATATTTTTCGACCATGCTGAACAAAATGGCTATCTCGAAATTTTGCTCGGATGACTTTGGCAAAAAACTGAGCGTGGGAGGGGGCCTAGTTACCATCTATTTTTAGGTCACTTAAAAAGGTCGCTAGAACTTTTGATTTTAATTTAAATGAACCCTGTAGCAATATTCTAAGACCACTGGGTCGATACGATCACCCCGGAGAAAAAAACAAAAAGACACATTTGTGATCTTTCTTCTGGCTAAATATACAAAACTCCACATTTTTTGCAGATAGGAGCTTGAAAGCTCTACAGTTGGGTTCTCTGATACTCTGAATCTGACGGTGGGATTTTCGTTAAGGATCTATGACTTTTAGGGGGTATTTCCCCCTTTTTTCGAAAATAAGGCAAATTTTCCCAGGCGCGTAACCTTTCATGGGTAAGACTAAACTTGACGAAACCAGCATATATTTGAATCAGCATAAAAATTTAATTCTTTTGATGTATCTATTGATATCAAAATTCCTTTTTTTAGAGTTTCGGTTACTATTGAACCGAATCGCTCCTTATTTACAGCTCGTTACCACGAATTGTTTGATACACAGAATAATGGTACCAAACACATTTTCCATACAGAATCGCTTTACTTTACCCCCCCCCCCCTAATATGCAAATCTACAGCTAAAACTTATTTCTAAAGTAACGAAGAAACTAACGAAAAAACTGGTGTGTTCTCTAATTTTAAACAGCGTAAACTTGAGTGAGTGACGCATAATACACAAGTACCAAAATTCCTTCCCCCTATGGAAATAAAAAAAACTCAAATAAAATTCTTAAATTTTGAAAGCCTTATTTTCCACGGAGGGGGGGTATTTTCCACGGGGGCAGGGCATTTTCCGGGTTTATTTTCCGCGGGGGGTATTTTCTGGGGGAGGGGGTAAACGCCTAGAACCGAATTATAGAGAGTCAGTAATGTAAAAGAAAAGAAATAGAAAGACAAACTGACATCTTTTTAATCAGTTTTGAATTGTCACTGCAGGATAAAGTAACAAAAGATATCGCACCACATCGGAGTGAGATGTTGCGTTAGCAAACATCACAGCCCAAAAAATGGAAATTCTAAAATAACCAATCATTTTCCCATGGTTTAAAATCTTCAGCAGGAGGTTTTGATCCCACTTCCCATTTTTTTTTTCTTTTTTTTCGATGGGGCTATATAGATTTTAAATTTCAACTTGGAGGACGGAGAGAGAAGTGCTAAACATATTTTATCTCAAATCTGCCTAAAAGTTTTAACACTTGAAGCCCCTATAATAATAATAATAATAATTATTTATTTATTACCCACTATAAAAAAAAGAAGCGGAGTACATCAAGAACACACACACACACACAAAAAAAAGAAGAAGAAGAAGCAAACTCGCACACTTAACAATTATTTACATAATACGACGTAAATTATGGTGCGCAGTAAGACCTGCAGATAACGACAGCTTTCCCGCAAGCACAGTCACATTTTTTCTGTAAATCAGGGAGGCCGAATCGCGATATTAGCTGCCGGTTCCGGAACCATGGAGGGAGGCACAATAGGTACCGAGAAAATTTAAAATAATAAGTCCGGATAGAATTCAGATCTTTAGGCTTCAGAATTGGAAGAAAACCAGATAAAAAAAATAGAATGATCGCAAAATGAAGAATATAATTTTCCAAGCGCTTTTCTATGGTACCTCCCTCTATTTGCAACAATTTTTGAATATCATATATTATTTTTTT
Organism: Artemia sp. Qi Xiang Cuo; assembly: GCF_049724085.1. NCBI lineage: Eukaryota > Metazoa > Arthropoda > Branchiopoda > Anostraca > Artemiidae > Artemia > Artemia sp. Qi Xiang Cuo. The sequence continues at coordinate 39,616,859 of NC_142800.1, read as the reverse complement.
TTTTTTTTTTTTTTTTTTGCATTAGAAACTGTCAGAGCCCGAAGTGTTTTGAGATTATTAGTAATGTGAAGACCAAGCCACCGAAAAGAAGAGACACAGGGAATACAGAAAAAACCACAGTTAAGAGGGAGACTCGCACTCGAATTAAATGAAATATATTCGCACTCATCAACGTTCAACATAAGCCCAATCCCTCAGAACCGGTCTGAGATCCAGCTGACAGAATGTGAGAGTCCAGCCCTAGAACGACTGACAAGGAGAACATCGTCGGCATAAGCAAGATACGAGACATCAATTCCATCAGAAATGAAAGTCGAAGGCAATAGGAGCAATACACAACTTAAAAATAGTTGGAGAAAGCACACCACCTTGACAGACCCCACGCCGAAGAAACACCTTTGAATCAGAAACTACTCCATTACATTTTACCCGAATAAAAGAGTTAGAATACCAGTACCGTAACAAAACAACAATAGAAAGGTTAATATTGTTGGAAAAAAAGGAATATAGTGCATGTGAGTGGACTATATTGTCGAAAGCTTTCGAAAGATCAAGAGCACAAATATGAAGAGGATATTTATCTATGGGAATAGAATCTATTAACAGTGGAGTAGCGATACAAATCGACAGAAATTATATGTACCGAGATCATAGGCAGCGCGCAAGCGCTGCCTAAGTAAAGAATAATGTTGCCACTATGTGTATTTTTCTTCTTTTTTTCGACAGGCACTTCGTATCGAAGGAGTTATCGTAGATACTTCGAAAAGGGCTCATTCGATTGGTGGGGGGGGGTGGCTAGTGCCCTTTTTAATAGTCGAAAGTGATTGGAGGGCAATTATCCCCCCCCCCACGCCCATCATTCCCCCAAACACATCCAATCAAAATTTGAGATGGTCATTTTGTTCAGCATAGTTGATTTCAAGAAAGAAAATATCGTTTTGAGGAGGGCACTCCCCCACAACCCTCGGGGCAAGGGTTTTAAGTTATGCCCTGAGGGCATATAAGGCTCTTATAGAAGACGTTGTCGTAGAAACTTCAAATCACGCTCATTCAATTGGAAATTCGAAGGGCTAGTACCCTTTTTAATAGTCGAAAGTGATTGGAGGGCAACTAGCCCTCCCCACACGCCTATCATTCCCCCAATCAAATCCAATCAAAATTTTGAGATAGCCATTTTGTTCAGCATAGTTGATTTCCAGATAGAAAATATGTTTTTTAGGCGGACACTCCCCCAAAGCTCTCAGAGCTAGGGTTTTAAGTTATGCCCTGGGGGTATATAAGATTTTTATAGAAGGCGTTGTCGTAGAAACTTCAAAAAAGGTTCATTACATTAGATATTCGAAGGTCTAACACCCTTTTTAATAGTCGAAACTGATTGGAGGGCAACTAGCCCCCCCCACGCCCATCATTCCCCCAAACACATCCAATCAAAATTTTGAGATAGCCGTTTTGTTCAGCGTAGTTGATTTCCACATAGAAAATTTTTTTGAGGAAGACACTCCTCCACAACCCTCAGGGCGAGGGTTTGAAATTATGCCCTGGGGGCAAATAAGGTTTTTGTAGAAGGCGTTGTCGTAGAGACCAAAAAAGGCTCATTCGATTGGAAATTCAAAGAGCTAGTGCCCCTTTTGATAGTCAAAAGTGATTGGAGGGCAACTAGCCCCCCCCCCTTCCCACACCCATCGTTCCCCCAAACACATCCAATAAAAATTTTGAGATAGCCATTTTGTTCAGCGTAGTTGATTTCCAGATAGAAAATATGTTTTTGAGGAGGACACTCCCCCACAACCCTCAGGGCAAGGGTTATAAGTTATAAACTGGGGCATATAAGGTTCTTATTGAAATCTTTGTCGTAGAAACTTGAAAAGGGGCTCATTCGATTTGAAACTCAAAGGGGCAGTACACTTTTAAATAGTCGAAAGTTATTAGTGATATGTTTTGTTGTGTTTGTTGTTGTTTAGACCAGTGCACTTCGTATCGAAGGAGTCGTCGTGGGAATTTCGAAAAGGGCTCATTCGATTGAAAATAGAAAGGGTTGATGCCCTTTTTCATAGTCGAAAGTGATTGGCGGGTAGCTAATCCCCCTTCCACTCCCCCCTTCCCATGCCCATCCTCCCATTTGGCCATTATATGTGCCTTTCTATAAAGTCAAGTTTGGTTAATGCTATTGAAATAAATAAAATAGGACGAATATGTAATAGTTTAGAAAAAAATTTTGGGATATATTTTTGCAAATTAGGGGGGTGGGTGGGGGTAAAGCATAGCATATATTAAATGCGTAGCCTAACGTAACCTAGGTACCTCCCCCCCCCCCCTTAAACCCCAAAAAACCACAGTTTTATATCGTCTACGCAATGAACACCACGATATCATTGCTTACTCTAAAGCGGTTAAGACGTCAAAAACGGGTTTTATCATTGCCTACTCTACAGCGGTTAACGCTAGAGGCCCATATAATGGGAAAGTACCGAAAACACGTAACAAAAACAATTCTTACCTCATAATATGCAGAAAATTTGCAGTTAACACATTTGGATGTTCGTCCACGGCATTTTACCACCAAAAACTCACTAAATATGCCAATATATAGCCAAAATTATATATTTTCTAGGCATTTTTACGTTTTCCCATGTTCCAACATGGTTAGCCGTAAGTTGAATCAACGCCGACGAAATCAGTAAATGGAAAAAAAAGCCATGAGAAATATATAATTTGGGCTATATACTTGAACAATAGCGGAGGGGGGGGGGTAAATGTAATGCTATTACTGGTTCCAGTTTTTCGTCTTTCCAGAAAATGGATAGTCTGAAAGCGGTATTATTACAACACTAACGAATTACGGGCTGCTGAAAGTGAACATCCAGAGATGAGATGTTTTTACATATAGTTGCGTCCCATTAAAAATGCTATTTTCTCTCATGTTACTTGTTGAGGAGAGTTGAGGAGAACTAGCCATAGAGAAACAAAAAATTAACTCTGACTTACATGATAATGTCAAAGAGTAATTAAGATATTTAAATAAGATGTGCTCCTCAAGAGGTCTTCCGCGTGTTGGGCAAAGCGCAACATGCGGCAAACTTTTTGGGAGGTAGTACTTTTTATGCTGTGAGAGTACTTTTTAGAGACCCTGAATAGAACCAATAATTTCGTTCGAGTGGCAACCCTGCTAATAACCAGATCCATGAATGTCAAAAGACAAGTGACTAGAATTTCAAAAAGGTACTAACGTTTGGTTAATCAATCATTGCATAACACTACTTAATTTCCTATCAAAAGCTCTTTAGTATAGAAGACCAGTTAAAATACATACTAAAAAAAAACTATAAGAAATAAAAACCTTGTAACTACAGCCTTGTTTCTGAATATAAAATAAAAAAGAAATCGTAAAAAAAAAAAATTACAGGAACTCGCACTCTGTCATCAATTGTCGTTTATCGCAGAAGTGCATTTTTTTTGACGATGTTTTTTTTCCTGTTATCACACAGAAAGGCATTATTTGCATTACCAAAACTTGTTATAAAAACGAAAATTGTTATCATTTTTAAAACCAGCCGACTACATCCCCATAAGTTTTATCAGACTTGCAGGAATAGCTGCAACCTAGTAAAGAGCGTACGACAGCACAAGGAAACGAAGAGTTTAAAAATGCGTCTTGAAGAATGGCGTTTAATGGCAAAAACCTGCCATTTATAGCTGATTCAGGAAAGTTAGCTATTACTTCGATTAGTCTTAATGGTAAAATGTTATTTTGAAAACAAAATTATGGGAATTTCGAAAGTGGCTGAGACTGAAACCCATCAAAAAGGGCGTTGGATCGAAAAAAAATTCAACATATGAATCACCGTTATCGGAAAACCCACAATAAAAACGTACAGTTCCCCACCTTGAACAACGAGGAAGTCACTTTTTTGCATGAAAAGCACTGTGCACGGTAAGTCCCTTTTTTTGTATGCAAGTATTTTTTTTTCTTGCTTTCTTTTTTTTCGTCACCGTTAGCGAGGCACTGGAAAATCGAGCTAATCGTTTTTTTTTAGAACTTGATAATGCGATCACAGTGCCATATGAAACTCAAAAACTGCGCACCATCTGTAATTTCCGGAATATAAAGACTTGCAAGAATAAAGTGTGTCATCATAATCTCCATGGCTCAAAATCCTAAATATGAGGTTTATATATAACCCTCTTGCATATTCCAATGAAAGACTACTGATAGCCTTTGAAATTAGTCTTTTATTTTTGGAAGGATACTTAAGGACTGCTTTCAAGGCCAGATCAAGGGGGTAGGGTTTGACCCCCTCCCCCAAATCAAAAATATTCGACTCGTAAAAACGTAACAAAAATGCATTGAAACAATTTTTTATGTGTTTTTCTTGTAATTTCCCCCGAAAAAAATCTTGGGTACGGCCCTGGCTTCTCTGCTCTTAATCGCGCTTTGTTGGTTTGATTTGTATTTTCCTTAAAGCACTAATTTTTCAGAGTTCAACTAACTTAAGAAAAAATTACGAGTCAGCTTATTCGAAACAATGTTGCATAACCACGAAGTAATCATTTTTATTCATTTAAGTTTCATCTTTGCTCTAACTTCCACAAGAACCGCGTTTTCAGGCTCAGTGGGTTCGAAAACGGTTTGTTCTCGTTTAGTTTCAAGTTTTTTGTCTAGTTTCAGCGGGTTCGAAGTTTCGACCCCGTGTTTTCCTCGAGAATCCGCTTTGTGAAAACGCTTGATGCACTAGACGAGAGCAACCCGTGTTCGAACCCGCTGAGCCATGGACAACCCGTCTTCAAACACGGGTTGTTCTCGTCTAGTTCATCAAGCGATTTCACAAAGCGGGTTCTCGAGGAAAACACGGGGTTGAAACTTCGAACCCGAACAGAAATTTCTATCAATAAATAAACGAACCACGTAACGAACAAAAATTAAAATTAATAATTATGTCAAACATAAACATAACAAATACTGTTATAGGCGAATGAATGAATCCTAAAATGAAAAATAACCTTCTGAAAGCTATTTCGTCATTTACGCTTCACAGAAAATAATTCGTATTGCAAGTAATTTAGGTGTTGTTATCGTGACGTCAACAACGACACAACAGAAAAAAAAAATAATAGAACCAATCCAATGAAGGTTTACAAATGAAAAAAAATAGTAGGACCAACTCAATGAAGATTTACAAAAAAAAATTAATAGAACCAATCGAATGAAGTTTTACAATTAAAGTATTGCCACTCCTCTCTGACTTCTCCCCATAAAACCTATAAACAGCTTTAGTGCCATTTCCTCTTTATTGAAAAAAATATTTATTTTAATCGGCGGGGCTTTATTTTTCAATGTGGCGATAAAGAAATGATAATAATAAATAAGATAATCACAAAATCAAAATGACTGGAAAAAGTAACGGAAGTAGATTAATTGTTGAATATATCTTGTATGGTTTTTACATTTGTGTGATTTTAATAATTCATATTTTCCTATAAAAGGGTACATTTCCTGAACAGCTTGAAGTCACAGAAGTGAACACCATGCGATTTTTCGTCAACATGTTTGAATGATACTTTTGCTGATGACACAGCAGTGGAAATATGCGCAAAATCTATTGATGAAATAGTGTTTAAACCAAATTAAGCGTTGAGAAGGCTAGAAGCTTTTATGACGCATAATTGACTCTACATCAACCCAAATAATACCTTCCCCATGATCTTCTGCGGGGCAGGAGCCACTGTTGATGCTAGTAGTCTTGTTATACTATCAGGGAAGCCCATTCACCAAGTGTTACCTGCGATACTCAAAGTTCTCCAGTGATTCTAATCCGTCATGGAGGCATCAAACTGGTTTTATTTCTTTCAAAATTGCCAGAGGAACAGGAACGAATTGAAAGCATTTTTGCCAAAGCGAATTCTACTAATCATATATCGTTCCATTATTCACCCATATAACTTGTATTGCCGAAAATCTGAAGGTGTAATTTGACGGGATTTCGAAAGAGTACAAATTCTGCAAAACAAAGCAGTATGGAAGGGTAATAGGCATGTTAATGAAGCCATATATGTAGATAAAGAAGGGATGCATGTACTTCTTCAAGCCTTTGAGTTTGCTTTACGTTGGTGAATCTCGCGATTATCAACTTTGGTTTTCATTTTCCAGTGTACAGATAATTGTGCTCAAAGTAATTTTTTGAATTTTTGCCGTGCTAAAAGTGATATCCATGCTTAAAAAGTTTTAGTGATGATTTGGCAGTTCAGCATAGGAACAATACAAGATACGGATTTAGATTATAATTTCTAGAACTTTTGTGTGGAACCCGTTGCCGATGAGCGGCAGGGCGGCTGAATATTCTTAAAACTTTAAGAAAAAAGTAAAAGAGTAACTGTTAAATGATTTTTGTTGGTAAGGAAAGGCGCAGAAGGCTATTTTGAATGTTGATTTGCATGGTTTAATATGATACAGGAAAATATGAAGGTGGGGTGGCAGAGAGGTAGGTTGTGTTATGGGTGTTATATGCAAATAATATTGCCGAAAGTGTCTGGTTTGATGTTTGACTGTTTTTCCTCTTTTCCATTTCTATTTTTGTATTACTATTTACTATTCTATTACTATAACTATTTATTAAACTATAGTTTAATTATGCACATATATTATAAGTACATTTTTTATAAATAGCAAAAACTACTTTCTGTTTGTGAATAAAGAAACCTAAACCTACTAACCCCTGGGAAATTTTGAAATTTTTATTTTCTAACGTTAGAATTAAAAAATAGTAATCGTTTCGAATATACCGTGTTTTCAGTTAAGCGTAAAATACCCTATGGCATTTACAGGATTAAGTTGGAAGTGATCTTACTCCTGTTTGAAAACATTACTTCAAATAAAAAAATTAAGCGAAATGCAATATTTTATAAAAACTAATTTCACCAATACATCTTTTTCTTTTGGTTATAGAAAACTCGTGACATTTTGACAGTTTTCCAAAACACTAGGATGCTGCACTTGAGTCCAGGACAATCTATTAATGAAATAGTATAAAATAAATTTTATACTTTTAACGTCATTACAACTAAGCAACAAGACATAAATTCTTCTATATGAGAAAATGAATTGTACACTAAGAAATAATTTCTAAAGATGTCATCACGCATCGATTTCCTTAACTTCGAATTTCTTTTCTATACAAGGGATCGTGGCGTTTTTGGGATTACTGTAACTATGCACCAAAGTCCTGGTTAGATTAGATTAAAATCCAACAAAGATAAATATGTTGGAGCTACCAAAGAAGCAAATTGTTGAGAAAATAAGGCTAGCAATACCAGATGAACCTTTTCCTGGATAAAATATGTGGAAATAACAACTAAATGCAAAAACGAGGAAATTATATAGACAAACAAACATCACCATGCTGAATCATTGGATGATAAGAAGTACAATAATTTACTAATTATAGCAGCAACCAATTATCACGCAAAGGAAAGCAAACAATTCAAATGAATAGACCATTTGAGTCATCAGCGGAATTTATCATTCCAATGGGACAAAAGATAAAGCACAAATGGAACTTATGCGATAAGAGTAGGTTCTTTTTAAGGCAAGATTTTTTATATTATCTAGTTTCTCCCTGCTATTAATTTGTTTTCATCCACAAAAAATTATTTTGTAATCGAATGCATGGGAACTATTGCTACTTCATCCTCTTAACTATTTTATGCTTCAACAACATGAATATAATGATTTTACTAATAAAATCCCCTCCTCGTCCTCCTTGGCTTTTTTATTCGATTAATATATTTTGTTTCAGCCCTACTTTTATCTTTCTTTCAGCTCCAGTTTTATTTAAATGGTAAGAAATACTAGCAACAAACGTGAAATATCTCAAAACGAGCAGAAATTAACGTAAGTTGGGCGCAAAACTCCTATGGCTTCCCAAGGCCGGAACAAAATTTTCACTTTACTGAAAAAAATATAAATGTTTTTATTTTTATAACTTTAATAAATCAAATAACATTAACATTTTGATTACTAAATATCAGTATATGTATATTAAACTGACAATGCAGATTCATTTGTATTTTTTTCAGTAAAGCGCAAATTATGTTCTGGCCTTGGGAAGGCATAGGCGTTTTGCGCCCAACTTATGTTAATTTCTGCTCGTTTTGAGTTTGACTCGGTTATTTATTGTAATTTCTGTTCGCTCTGGGTTTCATTTATTTATCGATGCTGATTTGTGATAGTTTCCCGCTTGGTAGATTTTTTGATTTTATTTTTGCTCATTTTTTGTTTAATGGAGTTGTTTACTTTCATTTGAAAAACTTATTTTGTGGAAAAGTTTTTTTTTAATTAATTAACCAAATAGGGCATCCACAAGATGTATAAGAGCGGCTTAGATGGAGTTGAAACTCTTCAAATTGAAAGTTTTAAAGAGTGCGGGGTCAGGGGACAAGTAAAGTCACATTTTGACTTGAGGTAGGGGTTATTAGGGGGCCAAAAGTTGTTATTTATTCGATCCATTTAAATGTTTTTGCGCTAGAAATCCCTATGTGACCTTTCTTTTTTTCATAGTTAAGTAGCGAGGTAAATCACAAGATGCTGTGAGTTGTCAAGAGATCAAAATGGCAAATCTGCAATATCCTGGGAACGGCTTTGAGGAGCGAGTTAAGACCTTTGGCGAGTGTGCGAGCAGTAGGGTGGTGAGAAACCAGGCAACGATGTACATTTGTGTCCCAGCAAAGCATCTTTTGGGGCGTCATTTGATAAACGCTCGAGGAATCTAAATTCCCTAGAAATTTGAAATCAGAAGACGCGAAAGAGTTCTTCTCGCTGGAATTCACCCAATTTGTTTTAGCTTCCAAAACGACAATATGGATCTTGTTACATTCTCCTTAATTCTGTGTGCTCAACAATAACTCTTCTACAATTCTGTCCCTCCCGCAGGCCAGAGGCAGGCTTTAATGCTCTCTAGTTATTATAATACTCGTTTTAATCTATAGCATTGATGCTAAAGCTGAAGCTTTGGGGTCATTTTGACATTTTTTGAAACTGTTGCACTTCCGTATTCTAAGGCCAAACTAATCTAAGATTACAAGCAAAAGTGTGCTGTTTTTCAATGGAATTATGAACAGCTGCTAGCTAGAAATAATCTACCTAAAAAAATGGTAAAAGCTGTCACAGTGAGTTACATTTTGATTATAGAAAAACCAGGTATCAATGTTCAGGTATCAATTATGTAAATTGGAGAATGGGCTACGCCCCTCCTTTGATTCTTAGTCCCCTTAGATTTTGAAAGGAAATGGTTTGAGCGGTACTTTATTGAAAAATCAGTGAAAAATTAAATTGGTATAAATCTGTTGGCCAGTACAGACTCGAGAATTTGGATGTATAAAATCAGAATATACCGGTTTATTGATGTTTGTATACGGTGACAATTAGCTTCGGCTCAGTGAAAAACTACATTTTAGCAATATTTTAATAAATATTTAGTTGGTAATTTGGTTAGGTTAGGTTACATTTTACTTGCAAATTTTTTGAGTAAAAGGACGCAATTGGGAATATTTAGAAGAAAACACGATACTTTCCCATTATATGGGCCTTTCAAAAAAGTCAAGTTTGGTTACCGCTAATGAAATAAAATAAAATAGGTTGAATATATAATAGTTTAGAAACAAATTTTGGCTATGTATTTGCACTTTAGGGGGGGGGGGGGGGGTAAAGCATAGCATATATTAAATACGTAACCTAACCTAACCTAGGTCCCTCCCCCCCCTTAAACCCCCAAAAACACAGTTTAATATCGTCTACGCAATGAACACCACGATATCATTGCTTACTCTAAAGCGGTTAAGACGTCAAAAACGGGTTTTATCATTGCCTACTCTACAGCGGTTAACGCTAGAGGCCCATATAATGGGAAAGTACCGAAAACACGTAACAAAAACAATTCTTACCTCATAATATGCAGAAAATTTGCAGTTAACACATTTGGATGTTCGTCCACGGTATTTTACTACCAAAAACTCACTAAATATGCCAATATATAGCCAAAATTATATATTTTCTAGGTATTTTTACGTTTTCCCATGTTCCAACATGGTTAGCCGTAAGTTGAATCAACGCCGACGAAATCAGTAAATGGAAAAAAGCCATGAGAAATATATAATTTAGGATATATACTTGAACAATAGGGGAGGGGGGGGGGGTAAATGTAATGCTTTTACTGGTTCCAGTTTTTCGTCTTTCAAGAAAATGGATAGTCTGAAAGCGGTATTATTACAACACTAACGAATTACGGGCTGCTGAAAGTGAACATCCAGAGATGAGATGTTTTTACATATAGTTGCGTCCCATTAAAGTTGCTATTTTCTGTCCTGTTAGTTGTTGAGGAGAGTTGAGGAGAACTAGCCATAGAGAAACAAAAAATTGACTCTGACTTATTTGATAATATCAAAGAGTAATTAAGGTTTATGCTTACCATGCATGTTTTTGGCCGATTTTAAATAGATCGCGTACCGTCTTCAAGTTTCAACGAAAGGTAAAAATTTTGGTATTATTCGATAGCTGAGATTTAACTTTATAAATTCACCGCATTACTTTTTTTAAATTTGCTTCAGTTTTTTTTTTGTAAGAAAATTTTTTTTTTTTTAATATGGAATTTTGAGAATAAGCTGAAGCTAATATTTAAATAAAAATGAAAAGATTTTTATACCATATTGTTCATTAGCTTCAGATCTATTTATTCGCCGTGCCAGATTTTTAAAATTGCTTTGAATTTTCTGTACAAAATAATGTAAACTTGCTTGAAAAAGCATTAATTGTTACCGCTAGATGGACTCTACTTCGCTATTTCTCATTCAAAGAAATAAAGGCGGATCCGTCATGAAGGGTGAATGTAATGCCTTTAGAGTAGGTGGTTATGGGTGGTTTAACAAAATGCAGTTTTGCCTTACAGTTACGGTCTGACAAAAAGACAACTAGACAAGGCAAAGTTCTTGACTAGACTACTTTGGAATATTCTTCTCTGTAATTTATTGAACTCAGATTTAAACAATTTCATCACGGGAAATAAAAACGGAAGAAGAAAATAAAGTGAAACTCAAGACAATTCTAAAAGTATCTAATCTTGGATGCCCCATTCGATGTATTTGGTTACAGTAAAATGGAAATCATGTCTTTGGATATTGTTTTGTTCAAAGTTGTTTAACAAAACCGATTATAATTTATTTATATACGTTTCATTAATTTATCTATGTGAATTTATTACCAATCCACAAAAAATTAATGAAAACGCAGCATGGAAACGATATAATCTTCTTAATTCATTTATTTTCAAATTATACCGAATCACAGCCGATCTTTTGAAAGTTAGCTTGCAAAAAAAATAAATATACTTATACATTTTCCATTCAAGCTTTTTCAAGTATAATAATAACTAATGTTAAAATGGGATCCAATGCCTAGACTGGCTACAGTCCCAGTTGAGAAACTAACTTTGTAGATATTGTTTGTTTGATATTTTTTCCACTTATTTCTCATCAACAGTTTGTTCGTAATGTCAAACCAACAAAAGTGAAATAAATAAAATATTGTCACATTCTTGACCTGATGAAACAATTTCCGCTAAAATTTCAATATAATTACTAGATTAGTATATTAGGTACTTGCGTGTTATAGCGACCACACTTTATTCTTGATCTGTAATGAAATCGGTTCTCTGTCTTCACTCGGAGATAATCAGCTTAGCCTGAGCGAGAGAAACGATTTTGGGAGTATATTTTAACTAAATATTTAATATATAGACGCGGCTAATCTAGGTATTAAATATAATGTGTTCTGGCCGTCCTGCTTCCCATAATTCTGTGTTGTATTTTCCATTTTTTTTTTTTTTTTTTTTTTTTTTTTTTTTTTTTTTTTTTTTACTAAAGTATAATGTTTTCATTAACATTTTGGTATATTTCAAAATGATTAACCTAACTTCACTTCTTTGGTGTGGTCGCTATAACATGTAAGCACCAAAAGTAGAATGCCTCGTCTGGATTCTACGAGACATATAGCAATTTCTATGTTATTCTGGACCTTGTATATGCCTTTTCAAAGAGATTCAAAGCTCCCTCACATGACCTTCTGGATTCTACGAGACATATAGCAATTTCTATGTTATTCTGGACCTTGTATATGCCTTTTCAAAGTGATTCAAAGCTCCCTCACATGGCCTTCTGGATTCTACGAGACATATAGCAATTTCTATGTTATTCTGGACCTTGTATATGCCTTTTCAAAGAGATTCAAAGCTCCGTCACATGGCCTTCTGGATTCTACGAGACATATAGCAATTTCTATGTTATTCTGGACCTTTTATATGCCTTTTCAAAGAGATTCAAAGCTCCCTCACATGGTCTTCTGGATTCTACAAGACATATAGCAATTTCTATGTTGTTCTGGACCTTGTATATGCCTTTTCAAAGAGATTCAAAGCTCCCTCTCATGGCCTTCTGGATTCTACGAGGCATATAGCAATTTCTATGTTATTCTACAAGGCATTACACCTTTGCCAAGAGATTTACGCAATTTCTAGTTCAAGGTATATACATGTCTTTTATAGCGATAAACCTGTATTATATAAACCAGGGCGTCTTGTTTTCGCTGTTATGCAATTATTTTTTGTATATATTCAGGTTTCAAATTAGGTTTTTCATCAGTTTTGAATAGTTCATTCAACCTATCAGTTCTGGTATTTTTTTGTGAACATTTACATAGAAATGGATAATTCTAAGCAACTTCTGGTGAGTAAAATTTTCTCATTATTATAAATAAAAAAAAATTGTCTCGTCATTAAGTTAAAGAAGAAATTCTTTCCTTACACTGTGTAGTTACCTCTTTTAAAAAGCTTTCTTCATCATTAAATATTAAATGATCCATGTATTTCAATTTTAGTAAATATTCAAAGAAGAGAGGCATGTTCACTTTGATTTTGGCTCATTGTATATGAAAAATTAAAATAGAATTTGCATATTAGTTTCGCCAGATATGAAAGGCTACCCCCCTCCTCAATATCTTGCTCTTTACACTAAAGTTCGAATTTCGTTCAAATCCCAAAGGTTGGTCTTCCTTTTTTTCTATGATTTTAAGTATTTCGTAATTTAGGTATATAACTTTTAAAAGCTTTGCATATAATTGTCGACTTTTTTTGTGTTTCGATACTATGGAATTGAAGATCCTATGCCCCCCCCTGTTAATATTTTGAATAAGTAAGAATTGAGCTAGCTAAGTATAGATAGCATTTTAACCTATGTTTGCAAATTTAGGTCTATAGGCCGCTGGGTTAACGATCTAATTTAAAGCCTATAGACTGGAACATTTAATATTTTTCTAAATGGTAAAAATAGAAACAATGATTCCTATCCTATGGCTATAGACTACTGATTGTCTAATAAAAACGTTTGATTTCTAAGCCTAATATATTTCTCGCTAAATTTTTATTTTTTGCTTTACTGAAATGAGATAAATGCTTTTCTAAACAAAATTATTTGGATGATGATACTAACTTTCCTTCTTTAAAAAAAGGGGGAAATTATTTTGATACTAATTTTTTCTCTTCTTTTTAAGGCAAATTATGAAGAATTTTCTGCCTCTCCAGCTGTAAAGAGAGCTATGGGTACCGCAAATAGCGAAGAATGTACCCCTTAATGCTTTTACAATCGGAGATGTTTGATTAACCTTTGCAAAAAAAGGGGTAATGGGATTTGCGAATTGGAGGAGATGCCGTGATCATGTACTGTATAATACACAAGTGATGTTTTGGAAAGTATTGTCAATTTAACGAGAAATGACTGAAAAGTGTTTTGAGGGAGATGGGTTGCATGGAGGGTTGAGTTGCATGAGAGTTCAGTTAAAGGGGGTACAGTTACACGGAGGTTTAGTTAAATGGGGTCGAATTGCATGAGGGTTCAGTAGCACGAGGGTTCAATTGCATGGGGGGATTCAGAAGCTTGGGATTCAGTTAAAGGACGAGGGTAACTATTTAGTTTAAATAATTCTAGGAGGAATTGGGTTTTATGGATGGTATGGAAAAATGGTACTTGTTAAATATTCGGGTAAACATACGACTAAGGAACGCTTCACTATAAATAAGGCTATCGTGTTTTTCCGAACTTTCTAGGGCGGGGGTAACTATTTATTTTAGATAATTCTAGGACGAATTGAGTTTTATGGATGATATGGAAAAATGGTACTTGTTAAATATTCGGGTAAACATACGACTAAGAAACGCTTCACTATAGATAAGGCTATCGTGTTTTTCCGAACTTTATAGGGCGGAGGTAAGTATTTAGTTTAAATAATTCTAGGAGGAATTGATTTTTGTGGGTGATACGGAAAAATGGTACGTGTTAAATATTTGGTTAAACATTCGACTATAAAAAAGGCTATTGCGTCTTTTTGAACTTTCTGTTGGAGGCGGGGGTAAGTATTTAGTTTAAATAATTCTAGGAGGACTTGAGTTTTATGGATGGTGTTGAAAAATGGTACGTGTTGAATATTTGGGTAAACATACGACTAAGAAACGCTTCACTATAAATAAGGCTTTTGTGTTTCTCTGAACTTTCTAGCGCGGGGGTAACTATTTAGTTTAAATAATTCTAGGAGGAATTGAGTTTTATGGATGGTATGGAAAAATGGTACTTGTTAAATATTCGGGTAAACATACGACTAAGAAACGCTTCACTATAAATAAGACTATCGTGTTTTTCCGATTTTTCTAGGTGGGGGTAACTATTTAGTTTAAATAATTCTAGGAGGAATTGAGTTTTATGGATGTTATGGAAAAAATGGTACTTGTTAAATATTCGGGTAAACATACGACTAAGAAACGCTTCACTATAAATAAGGCTATCGTGTTTTCCGAACTTTCTAGGGTGGGGGGGGGTAACTATTTATTTTAAATAATTCTAGGAGGAATTGAGTTTTATGGATGATATGGAAAAATGGTACTTGTTAAATATTAGGGTAAACATACGAATAAGAAACGCTTCCCTATAGATAAGGCTATCGTGTTTTTCCGAACTTTATAGGGCGGGGGTAAGTATTTAGTTTAAATAATTATAGGAGGAATTGATTTTTGTGCGTGGTACGGAAAAATGGTACGTGTTAAATATTCGGGTAAACATTCGACTATAAATAAGGCTATTGCGTCTTTCTGAACTTTCTGTTGGAGGCGAGGGAAACTATTTAGTTTAAATAATTCTAGGAGGAATTGAGTTTTGTGGATGGTGTTGAAAAATGGTACGCGTTGAATATTTGGGGTAAACATACGACTAAGAAACACTTCACTATAAATAAGGCTATTGTGTTTTTCTGAACTTTCTAGGGCGGGGGTAAGTATTTAGTTTAAATAATTCTAGGAGGAATTGATCTTTGGTGGCTGGTGTGGAAAAATGGTACTTGTTAAATATTCGGGTAAACACACGACTAAGAAACGCTTTACTATAAATAAGGCTATTGTGTTCTTCTGAACTTTCTAGGGCGAGGGTAACTATTTAGTTTAAATAATTCTAGGAGGAATTGAGTTTTATGGATGGTATGGAAAATTTGTACTTGTTAAATATTCGGGTAAACATACGACTAAGAAACGCTTCACTATAAATAAGGCTATTGTGTTTTTCTGAACTTTCTAAGGTGGGGGTAACTATTTAGTTTAAATAATTCTAGGAGGAGTTGAGTTTTATGGATGGTATGGAAAAATGGCACTTGTTAAATATTCGGGTAAACATACGACTAAGAAACGCTTCACTATAAATAAGGCACTCATGTTTTTCCGAACTTTCTAGGGAGGGGGTAACTATTTAGTTTAAATAATTCTAGGAGGAATTGAGTTTTATGGATGGTATAGAAAAATGGTACTTGTTAAATATTCGGGTAAACATACGACTAAGAAACGCTTCACTATAAATAAGGCTATCGTGTTTTTCCGAACTTTCTAGGGCTGGGGTAAGTATTTAGTTTAAATAATTCTATGAGGAATTCATTTTTGTGGGTGGTACGGAAAAATGGTACGTATGAGGCGGGGGTAAGTATTTAGTTGAAATAATTCTAGGAGGAATTGAGTTTTGTGGCAGGTGTGGAAAAATGGTACGTGTTGAATATTTGAGTAAACATACGACTAAGAAACGCTTCACTATAAATAAGGCTATTGTGTTTTTCTTGACGTGCCTACTTAGGTAATAATGGAACATTTAGTATTTTTTCTAATGTATGTATTTTTCTTAAGAAATTCCCACTGGAGGTTTTATGACTCCTCCCTACAATGAATTCAGATGGTCTTAGGACTCATCTCACTAACCATAACTCCATTCAACCTTTGAGCAACGGATTATAAGTTCGATGAAGTATTTCTCTACTTAACAAGTACATTAATAGCCTCCAAGATGATAGGACTGTATGACACCGAATTTATCGGATTAAAAAAATCATCTTGTGGTGTTATATTTGAATGTGCTTTTTTATTATTGTCTATGGACCTCGAAGAAATTGACTGTTATCATTGGATAGTGAACTATAATCTGTTTGAGCATGATAAAACCTTGTGGAGTACTACATTATGTTATATAAACAGACTAGGATTCTATGATAGAGTGATTACACCACTTAGTAATGCTGGTCAGGAACTGAGAAATGTTCAGGAGGAAGTCAGTGAAATTTGCAGCTTTTTCGGGGATGAAGCACTCTACGTAAAGGTCAATGTACCTATAGATAAAGTTTTAATTAAAAAGTGGAATTCCAGGATTCCAATTTTAAGTCTAGAAGAGTTTAAGTGTCCTAAATTTGACGGGGGCTATCACTGTCCTGAAGACGAGGTTAGGTTATTCACACAGTGGATACCTAAGAACATACCTGATCGTGATAAATCCACAAGACATGGTTAAAAAAACAAAATATTCTATATCATGGGATCATCATTTCTGGATGTTTAAGTGTGAACTCTAAGTACTATTTTTATGTAAATATGTGGTGTTGTATTTTTTTTTCTCAAAAAAATATGTTAATACGTTTAGGCAATAAATATCTTTAAGCTTAACCCGTCTTTATTCTTTAGAATAGTTTTATTCATTTCATTAAATTATGAAGAAATTGTAAGTAAGTAACAATAGCTTTCTTGAATTCACTTCCTGGACACAATACAGATATTTAATTCAAGAGATCATAATAGAATCGCAAGTAAGTAATAAAGTCTTTATTGTTTTCACCTATTGAATACACAATACTGAAATTTCATTCAAGAAATTATGAAGGAATTGTAAATAGGTAACACACTCATTCTTGAAGTCACCTCTTGTATACACAATGCAGAAATTTCATTTAAGAAATTATCAAAAATTGCAAGTAAGTAGCAAATTCTTTCTTGAATTCGCCTCCTGGATAAATAAGAAAATGACATTTCATTCAAGAAATTATGACGAAATTCTAAGTAAGCAACAAACTCTTTCTTGAAGTTACCTCATGGATACACAATGCAGAAACTTCATTTAAGAAACTATGAAAAATTGTAAGTAAGTAACAAATTCTTTCTTGAAGTCACCTCTTGGATACACAATACAAAAATTTCATTAAAGAAATTATGAAAAAAATGTAAGTAAGTAGCAAATTCTTTCTTGAATTCACCAGCTGGATAAACAATAAGACATTTCGCTCAAGAAATTATGACAAAATTCTAAGTAAGTAACAAACTCTTTCTTGAAGTTACCTCATGGATACACAATGCAGAAATTTCATTTAAGAAATTATGAAAAAATTGTAAGCAAGTAACAAACTCTTTCATGAAGTCACCTCGTGGATATGAAAAAATTGTT
The DNA here is from genome assembly GCF_049724085.1 of Artemia sp. Qi Xiang Cuo. Taxonomy (NCBI): domain Eukaryota; kingdom Metazoa; phylum Arthropoda; class Branchiopoda; order Anostraca; family Artemiidae; genus Artemia; species Artemia sp. Qi Xiang Cuo. The sequence goes on along the minus strand of NC_142800.1, from coordinate 39,599,033 downwards.
AGTAAGTAGCAAATTCTTTCTTGAATTCACCTGCTGAATAAACAAAAAAGACATTTCGTTCAAGAAACTATTTCATTGTAAATAGTTAGAGATATGCAAATTCGACATAGCTTTATTTCATTTTTTAAGGTTAATTTAGACGAGGTTACGTGTGCGCACGTAACCTCGTATAAATTAAACTTAAAAAATGAAATAAAGCTATGTCGACTTTGCATGTCTCTCGTGTTGTCTAAAAAAAACCAGTCTGGTTGAAAACCCGGAGTTTTCGTACAGCTCACTTTTTTGCAATGTGTAGGAAGCAGTGGGGAATCCCCACTCATTTGGAAAGGTGCCAAGGAAAGGCATGCAAATAGCATGTAGTTTCAAAACGTGTTTAATCACGTTTCTTGAATGAAGTATCTGTACTGTATATTCAAGAGGTGAAATCAATAAAGAGCTTGTTACTTACTTTCAAATACTTGCATAATTTCTTGAATGAAAATTCCGTATCGTGTATCTAAGAGTTGACTTCAAGAAAGAAATTGTTACTTACTGAGAATTTTTTCATAATTTCTTGAATTAAATTTCTACATCGTGTAGCTAAGTGAAAATTGTTTGTGATAAAGAGAAAAAAAGTTACTTTCTTGTGATTTTTTCATAATTTCTTGAATGAAGTATCTGTACTGTATATTCGAGAGGTGAAAACAATAAAGAGATTGTTACTTACTTACAAATATTTTCATAATTTCTTGAATGAAAATTCCGTACTGTGTATCCAAGAGTTGACTTCAAGAAAGAAATGGTTACTTACTGAGAATTTTTTCATAATTTCTTGAATTTAATTTCTACATCGTATATCTAACTCGTGAAAACAATAAAGAGTTTTTTACTTACTTAGAATTTTGTAATAATTTCTTGAACGAAATGTATTTTTTTTTATCAAACAGGTGAATTCAAGAAAGAATTTGCTACTTAGACTGAGAATTTTTTAATAATTTCTTTAATTTAATTTCTACATAGTATATCTAACTCGTGAAAACAATAAAGAGTTAGTTAATTACTTAGAATTTTGTCATAATTTCTTGAACGAAATGTCTTTTTGTTTATCCAACAGGTGAATTCAAGAAAGAATTTGCTACTTAGTTACAATGAAATTTCCGTATTGTGTATCAAAGAGTTGACTTCAAGAAAGAAATTGTTACTTACTGAGAATTTTTTCATAATTTCTTGAATTAAATTTCTACACAAGAGTTGACTTCAAGAAAGAAATTGTTGCTTGCTGAGAATTTTTTCATAATTTCTTGAATTAAATTTTTACATCGTGTATCTAAGTCATGATAACAATAAAGAGTTTGTTACTTACTTGGAATTTTGTCATAGTTTCTTGAACGAAATGTCTTTTTTGTTTATCCAGCAGGTGAATTCAAGAAAGAATTTGCTACTTACTTACAATTTTTTCATATCCACGAGGTGACTTCATGAAAGAGTTTGTTTCTTGCTTACAATTTTTTCATAATTTCTTAAATGAAATTTCTGCATTGTGTATCCATGAGGTAACTTCAAAAAGAGTCTGTTACTTACTTAGAATTTTGTCATAATTTCTTGAACGAAATGTCTTTTTGTTTATCCAGCTCGTGAATTCAAGAAAGAATTTGCTACTTACTTACAATTTTTTCATAATTTATTTAATGAAATTTCTGTATTGTGTATCCAAGAGGTGACTTCAAGAAATTTTTTTTCAAGTAAGAGGTACTTACTTACAATTTTTTCATAGTTTCTTAAATGAAGTTTCTGCATTGTGTATCCATGAGGTAACTTCAAAAAAGAGTTTGTTGCTTACTAAAACTTTCGTCATAATTTCTTGAATGAAATGTCTTTTTCGTATTTATCCAGGAGGCGAATTCAAGAAAGAATTTGCTACTTACTTACAATTTTTGATAATTTCTTAAATGAAATTTCTGCATTGTGTATACAAGAGGTAACTTCAAGAATGAGTGTGTTACCTATTTACAATTCCTTCATAATTTCTTGAATGAAATTTCAGTATTGTGTATCCAATAGGTGAAAACAATAAAGACTTTATTACTTACTTGCAATTTTATTAGGATCTCTTGAATTAAATATCTGTATTGTGTCCAGGAAGTGAATTCAAGAAAGCTATTGTTACTTACTTACAATTTCTTCATAATTTAATGAAATGAATAAAACTATTCTAAAGAATAAAGACTGGTTAAGCTTAAAGATATTTATTGCCTAAACGTATTAACATATTTTTTTGAGAAAAAAAAATACAACACCACATATTTACATAAAAATAGTACTTAGAGTTCACACTTAAACATCCAAAAACGATGATTCCATGATATAGAATAGTTCTTTTTTTAACCATGTCTTATGGATTTATCACGATCAGGTATGTTCTTAGGTATCCACTGTGCGAAGAACCTAACCTCTTCTTCAAGACGGTGATAACCCCCTTCAAATTTAGGACACTTAAACTCTTCTAGATTGAAAAGTGGAATCCTAGGATCACACTTTTGAATTAAAACTTTATCTGTAGGTACATTGCCCTTTACGTAGATTGCTTCAACCCCGAAAAGCTGCAAATTTCACTGACTTCCTCCTGAACATTTCTCAGTTCCTGACCAGCATTATTAAGTGGTATAATCACTCTATCATAGAATCCCAGTCTGTTTATATTACATAATGTAGTACTCCACAAGCTTTTATCATACTCAAACAGATTATAGTTCACTATCCAATGATAACAGTCAATTTCTTCGAGGTCCATAGACAATAATAAAAAAGCACATTCAAATATAACACCACAAGATGATTTTTTTAATCCGATAAATTCGGTGTCATACAGTCCTATCATCTTGGAGGCTATTAATGTACTTGTTAAGTAGAGAAATACTTCATCAAACTTATATACCTTCGCTCAAGGTTGAATGGAGTTATGGCTAGTTAGATGAGTCCTAAAACCATCTGAATTCATTGTGGGGAGAAGCCATAAAACCTCCAGTGGGATTTTCTTAAGAAAAACACATACATTAGAAAAAATACTAAATGTTCCATTATTACCTAAGTAGGCACGTCAAGAAAAACACAATAGCCTTATTTATAGTGAAGCGTTTCTTGGTTGTATGTTAACTCTAATAGTCAACACGTACCATTTTTCCACACCAGCCACAAAACTCAATTCAACCTAGAATTATTTTAACTAAATACTTACCCTCGCCTCAGAATTAGCGTTTTTCCGTACCACCCACAAAAATGAATTCCTCCTAGAATTATTTCAACTAAATACTTACCCCCGCCCTAGAAAGTTCGGAAAAACACGATAGCCTTATTTATAGTGAAGCGTTTCTTAGTCGTATGTTTACCCAAATATTTAACAAGTACCATTTTTCTATACCACCCATAAAACTCAATTCCTCCTAGAATTATTTAAACTAAATAGTTACCCCCGCCCTAGAAATTTCGGAAAAACACGATTGCCTTATTTATAGTGAAGCGTTTCTTAGTCATATGTTTACCCGAATATTTAACATGTGCCATTTTTCCATATCATCCATAAAACTCAAGTCCGCCTAGAATTATTTAAACTAAAGATTTACACTCCGCCCTAGAAAGTTCTGAAAAACACGATAGCCTTATTTATAGTGAAACATTTCTTAGTCGTAGGTTTACCCTAATATTTAACAAGTACAATTTTTCCATACCATCCATAAAACTCAATTCCTCCTAGAATTATTTAAACTAAATAGTTACCCCCGCCCTAGAAAGTTCAGAAAAACACAATAGCCTTATTTATAGTGAAGCGTTTCTTAGTCGTATGTTTACCCGAATATTTAACAAGTACCATTTTTCCACACCAGCCACAAAAAATTAATTCCTCCTAGAATTATTTAAACTAAATACTTACCCCCGCCCTTGAAAGTTCAGAAAAACACAAAAGCCTTATTTATAGTGAAGCGTTTCTTAGTCGTATGTTTACCCCAAATATTCAACGCGTACCATTTTTCAACACCATCCACAAAACTCAATTCCTCCTAGAATAATTTAAACTAAATAGTTACCCCTGCCTCCAACAGAAAGTTCAGAAAGACGCAATAGCCTTATTTATAGTCGAATGTTTACCCGAATATTCAACACGTACCATTTGTCCGTACCACCCACAAAAATCTAATCCTCCTAGAATTATTAAAACTAAATACTTACACCCGCCCTAGAAAGTTCGGAAAAACACAATAGTCTTATTTATAGTGAAGCGTTTCTTAGTCGTATGTTTACCCGAATATTTAACAACTACCATTTTTCCATATCATCCATAAAACTCAATTCCTCCTAGAGTTATTTAAACTAAATAGTTACCCATCCCCCCTAGAAAGTTCGGAAAAACACGATAGCCTTATTTATAGTGAAGCGTTTCTTAGTCGTATGTTTACCCGAATATTTAACAAGTACCATTTTTTCCATACCAACCATAAAACTCATTTCCTCATCTAATTATTTAAACTAATTAGTTTCCCCCACCTAGAAATATCGGAAATACACGATAGTCTTATTTATAGTGAAGCGTTTCTTAGTCGTATGTTTGCCCGAATATTTAACAAGTACCATTTTTCCATAACATCCATAAAACTGAATTCCTCCTAGAATTATTTAAACTAGATAGTTACCACCGCCCTAGAAAGTTCAGAGAAACACAATAGCCTTATTTATAATGAAGCGTTTGTTAGTCGTATGTTTACCCAAATATTCAACACGTACCATTTTTCCACACCATCCATAAAACTCAATTCCTCCTAGAATTATTTAAACTAAATACTTACCCCCGCCTCCAACAGAAAGTTCAGAAAGACGCAATAGCCTTATTTATAGTCGAATGTTTACCCGAATATTTAACACGTACCATTTTTCCGTACCACCCAAAAAAATCAATTCCTCCTAGAATTATTTAAACTAAACACTTACCCCCACCCTATAAAGTTCGGAAAAACACGATAGCCTTATCTATAGTGAAGCGTTTCTTAGTCGTATGTTTACCCGAATATTTAACAAGTACCATTTTTCCATACCATCCATAAAACTCAATTCCTCCTAGAATTGTTTAAACTAAATAGTTACCCCCGCCTAGAAAAATCGGAAAAACACGATAGTCTTATTTATAGTGAAAAGTTTCTTAGTCGTATGTTTACCCGAATATTTGACAAGTGCCATTTTTCCATACCATCCATAAAACTCAATTCCTCCTAGAATTAGGAAAAACTAAATAATTTAATTTAAATAATAATTTATTAAATAAATTAAATTAATAAATAAAATTAAATAAATAAAATAAATTAATTTAATAAATTAAATAATTTAGATAATTTAAACTAAATAGTTACCCCCCCCCTAGAAAGTTCGGAAAAACACGATAGCCTTATTTATAGTGAAGCGTTTCTTAGTCGTATGTTTACCCGAATATTTAACAAGTACCATTTTTCCATACCATCCATAAAACTCAATTACTCCTAGAATTATTTAAACTAAATACTTACCCTCGTCCTTTAACTGAATCCCAAGCTTCTGAATCCCCCCATGCAACTGAACCCTCGTGCTACTGAACCCTCATGCAATTCGACCCCATTTAACTAAACCTCCGTGTAACTGTATCCCCCTTTAACTGAACTCTCATACAACTCAACTCTCCATGCAACCCATCCCCCTCAAAACACTTTTCAGCCATTTCTCGTTAAATTGACAATGCACATCAAAACATCACTTGTGTATTATACAGTACATAATCACGGTATCTCCTCCAAATCGCAAATCCCATTACCCCTTTTTTTGCAAAGGTTAATCAAACATCTCCGATTGTAAAAGCATTGAGGGGTGCAGTCCTCACTATTTGCGGTACCAATAGCTCTCTTTACAGCTGGAGAAACAGCAAATTCCTCATAATTTGCCTTAAAAAGAAGAGAAAAAATTTTTATCAAAATAATTTCCCCCTTTTTTTACAGAAAGAAAGTTAGGATCATCATCCATATAAATTTGTTTAGAAAAGCATTTATCTCATTTCAGTAAAGCAAAAAATAAAATTTTGCGAGAAATATATTAGGCTTAGAAATCAAACATTTTTATTAGACAATCAGTAGTCTATAGCCATAGGACAGGAATCATTGTTTCTATTTTTACCATTTAGAAAAATATTAAATGTTCCAGTCTATAGGCTTTAAATTAGATCGTTAACCCAGCGGCCTATAGACCTAAATTTGCAAACATAGGTTAAAATGCTATCTATACTTAGCTAGCTCAATTCTTACTTATTCAAAATATTAACAGGGGGGGATAGGATCTTCAATTCCATAGTAACGAAACAAAAAAAAGTCGACAATTATGTGCAAAGCTTTTAAAAGCTATATACCTAAATTACGAAATATTTAAAATCACGGAAAAAAAGGAAGACCAACCTTTGGGATTTGAACGAAATTCGAACTTTAGTGTAAAGAGCAAGATATTGAAGAGGGAGGCAGCCTTTCATATATGGAAAAACTAATATGCAAATTCTATTCTAATTTTTCATATACAATGAATCAAAATCAAAGTGAACATGCCTCTCTTTTTTGAATATTTACTAAAATTGAAATACATGGAATCATTTAATATTTAATGATGAAGGAAGCTTTTTAAAAGATGTAACTACACAGTGTAAGGAAAGAATTTCTTCCTTATCTTAATGACGAGATAATTTCTTTTTATTATAATAATGAGAAAATTTTACTCACCAGAAGTTGCTTAGAATTATCCATTTCTATGTAAATGTTCACAAAAAAATACCAGAAATCATAGGTTGAATGAACTATTCAAAACTGATGAAAAACCTAATTCTAAACCTGAATATATACAAAAAATAATTGCATAACAGCGAAAACAAGACGCGCTGGTTTATATAATACAGGTTTATCGCTAAAAAAAGACATGTATATACCTTGAACTAGAAATTGCGAAAATCTCTTGGCAAAGGTAAAATGCCCTGTAGAATAACATAGAAATTGCTATATGTCTCGTAGAATCCAGAAAATCATGTGAGGGAGCTTTGAATCAGTTTGAAAAGGCATATACAAGGTCCAGAATAACATAGAAATTGCTGTATGTCTCGTAGAATCCAGAAGGTCATGTGAGGGAGCTTTCAATCTCTTTGAAAAGGCATATACTAGGTCCAGAATAACATAGAAATTGCTATATGTCTCGTAGAATCCAGAAGGCCATGTGACGGAGCTTTGACTCTGTTTGAAAAGGCATATACAAGGTCAAGAATAACATAGAAATTGCTGGATGTCTCGTAGAATCCAGAAAATCATGTGAGGTAGCTCTCACTCAGTTTGAAAAGACATATACAAGGTCCAGAATAACATAGAAATTGCTGGATGTCTCGTAGAATTCAGAAAATCATGTGAGGGAGTTCTCACTCTCTTTGAAAAGACATATACAAGGTCCAGAATAACATAGAAATTGCTATATGTCTCGCAGAATACAGAAGGTCATGTTAGGGATATCTTTCTAACTTTTGAAAATGGATCTTCACGTCCAATAATAACCATTAAATTTCTAGACCTGCCTCAGAATAAATGATACAAGTGTGAAGGATTTCTGACTCTCTTTGAAATTACATATAAACAGCCCTGAAAAGCATATACGTTACTGGATGTCTCCTAGAATTCAGACGAGGCATTCTACTACCAAATATTATTTGAATATATTCCAATAGAGCCTATGTGGGTTACAATGGAAGGAAGCATGAAACTCTGATTAATAGAAAATTACTGCAAATATGAAGTAATAATTACTTTGTTCTATTTTTTTTTGTATATCCTAGAATTATACCGGCAACCATCTGAGGGTGGGTGGATTGCTAAAAAAAAGCTACCATGTTATTTGGAAAAATACATTTTGTAGTAATACTTTTATTTTATTAAGATGTTTCCATGATATTTTATCAATAACATTGACCGCAGCCCCCCCCCCCCACTCCATCACCAAGTCTGTCCGGGGAGTGGCAAGTCGGGGAAAAAATTTATTACAGCACCCCTCCCGACGCAATATAAGCGAAAAAAGCTAAATCAAAATCAGATCAAACTAATGTTTGCTCTGTTACTATGGTACTTGTGTCTTATAAGCTGTTCTGGCTAAGTGGACGCGCGCTGGGCTGAGAATTCGAGAAGTCGGGTTCGATCCCTGGTGTGGTCAGTTTCTTGGTTTGGGACGCGGGTCAGGGGTGTAACCCTGTAAGCTTAGCCAGAGTCAACCCAGCTCTAAATGGGTACCTGGAGAAATCTGGGGAAGGTAAACAGGAAGGGTTTGCGAAAGCATAGGTTGGCTGGCCCCCAGCTCCCCATTGCACTTCCTGGCTGAAGGGCCACGAAACGGAAATCAGCACCGCCGGTTTGGACCTTAAGGGTCTAGCGCCGCATCCTTTACCTTTTACTTGTGTCTTATAGCCACCACACTCAAGAAGTGAAGTTGGGTTAATCATAATGAAATGTACCAAAATATGATATAAATATAATAGTTTAGTAACAAAATTATAGATACTACAACAATAAATTATGGCAGGGGGCCGTCCAGACCGCATTACATAAAATACGACCTAAATTAACAAAAATACTAACTAAATATTTAATTAAAATATAGCTACAATGGCGTTTCCCACCAAGCTGAAACTAATATTGTCAAACAGTTCGTAGTAACTAACTGTAAGTATGGAGAGACCAAGCTCAATAGTAAATGAAACTCCAAAAAACAGAATTTTGATACCAATAGATACATTAAAAGAATAAGATTTTAATGCTGATTTCAAATATATAAGTTTCATCAAGTTTAGTCCAACACATCAAAAGTTACGCGCCTGAGAAAATTTCCCTCGTTTTCGAAAAAAGGGAGAAACACCCCGTGGAAGCTATAGAACCTTAATGAAAATCCCACCATCAGATTCAGCGTTTCAAAGAACCCTAGTGTATAGGTTTCAAGCTCCTACCTGCAAAAATGTGGAATTTTGTATTTTTGCCAGAAGAAAGATCACGGATGCGTGTTCATTTTTTTGTTTTTTTTCCCCAGGGGTGATGTTTTTTTTTCCCAGGGGTGATAGTTTCCCACCGAGCTGAAACTAATATTGTCAAACAGTTCGTGGTAACGAACTGTAAGTAAGGAGCGACCCGGCTCATTAGTAACCGAAACTCTAAAAAACGGAATTTTGATACCAATAGATACATCAAAAAATAAGATTTTAATGCTGATTTCAAATATATAAATTTCATCAAGTTCAGTCCTACCCATCAATAGTTACGGGCCTAAGAAAATTTGCCTGATTTTCGAAAAAAGGCGAAACACCCCCTAAAGATCATAGGACCCTAATGAAAATCACACCATCAATTTCAGCGTATCAGAGAACCATACTGTAGAGGTTTCAAACTCCTATCTGCAAAAATGTAGAATTTTGTATTTTTTGCCAGAAGAAAGATCACGGATGCGTGTTTGTTTTTTCTTTTCCCCGTGGGTGATCGTATCGACCCAGTGGTCCTAGAATATCGTGGAAGGGCTCATTGAAACGGAAATTAAAAGTTCTAGTGCCCTTTTCAAGTGACCAAAAGAAATGGAGGGCAACTAGGCCCCCTCGGACGCTCATTTTTTCCCATGGTCACCCGATCAAAATTTTCAGACCGCCATTTTGTTCCGCATGGTCGAAAATATAGTACCTATGTCTTTTAGGATAACTTAATACCCCAAAGTCCCCGGGGGAGGGCTGAAAGTTATGAACTTTACCCATTGTTTACACATAGTATTGTTTATTGGGAAATATACAGACGTTTTCAGGGGGGATTTTTTTGTGGTAGTGGGGGGGATCGGAGGTTATGAGGGAGGATCTTTCCATGGGGGAAGGGACATTGCTATGAAGAGGGCGCTGGATTTTCCAGCATTGTTTAAAAAAACAATCAGAAATTAAATTTAAAAAAACAAGTTTTTCAACTGAAAGTAGGCTAAGGAGCAACATGAAGTTACCTAGTATCACAGCTGGACAATCTGATAACTCAATTTTTTTTTTCATACTAGATTAATATTGGTCTTAAGTATCTAGTATGGACTTTCGATTCCAACCCCTTTAATAACCAGTGTCGTCCTTTGGGGGTGGCAAGTGGTGCTACCGCACTGGGCCTCGCGCTAACAGGGCCAAATATGTTATGAATTACAATCACATGAGTGATTTTGTGACTTCATGAGGGGACTCACAGAAAAAAACCGTGGAATGTACGACTTGAGTTCCCAAATTTGCGCTCCCCCTCTATATTAAGCGGGGCCAGCGGTTTTAAAACTGTCAAAACCCTCCTTTGTGAGACACCCTTTTGGCCCTAAACCGCAACAGTCCTGCTGAAACCTCGGACTCACAGTGGTATCAGTCTCGCTAGAGGCTGCAGTATTATTGCTCCCACTCTATGACGACCATAACGTCAGTCTCCGCGTATTGCCGACTTCACACGGCCTTGCGCACCAGTAAGGCCGCGTCTCCCAATACCCCAGTTGTATATCTGATTTCAGTGAACTTTATGAAAAGAAAGGGGTGATTTTGTAGAAAAAAATCTTTAAGTTGGAATCCTGTTTAAATCCTCTACATGCTATCCTTCAGTCTAGTATCAGGTTATTTGATAATGCTATCGGAATCGAGTCAGACTTCAAATTTAAATTTATTTAGCTTTTGTATTTAGTTCTGAAAATGCTGAGTTTAGTGACTGCGATTCCCATAGCTTTACGACACAATTTTACACATTATATTATCAATTTTTGATACGTTTTTTAAAGTAATTTTGTAATCCCCCTCTCTCTTTCTCTCTCTCTCCCTTAGAAAAACTAGATATCTTGGGTCTAAAAATAATATTACTGTCTACGCTTAGTGTCTCCAAAGGCGGTAATCTTGTTGAGAAACTTCTCAACGTTAGGAATCATTTTAGGTTCTATTCTTCTGAAATATGAGTTAGAAGCTAAAATTACAAAAAACCACGGTACTTGTCTATTATATAAAACACACTCGAGAATTGAAATTTGGTGACTGCTTGAAATAAAACAAAATATGATGAAAATACAATGCTTTAGTAACAAAACCTAACCTAACCAAAATACCAACTAAATATTAAACTAAAATAACAGCTATTATTTGGTTTCTCAACAAGCCGAAGGTTATTATCTGGTATAGACAGCGTGAAAAACCGGGTATTCGCAATACAATTTCTCGAGTGTGCTTTATATTTTAGACAAGTACCAAAACCATATATAATTGACTAGGGCGCATTCAAGATTGTTGTTTGGGGGGCTGAAATATTTTTTGGAGGAGGGAAGTTACAAAAACTTTCAAATTGATTTTGTAAAAATTGTTGTTGCATTTTTGCGAGTAAGTCAAAACAAATTGGCCGAAGGAGTGGTAAAAACCCGGTAAATCTCCCCATTTGGATGTGGCCTCGATCATTAATAAAACTTTGCTTTTTAGTCAACAAACGTGACTTTGATGCAGCCCTGGCATAAAATGTCGCAATATCGTCTATGCTTGTCTCCTTAGGAAGTAAACAAGTTTTTACGATACAAAGGTGGATTTTGCCTTTTCAAAAATAATTTCAGATTGAAAAAAAATATTCTGCCACTGAAATACGTGTGGTCAATCCCTCTTTATCACATTGCTTGGGATCAGTACTTCTAAATCTAGATATTAGGTTTCTGCTTCTGAAATATGAGTTCGACGCTAAAATAAAGAAAAACCACATACGATTTACAATGGTGCATCCAGGATTGTTGTTAGGGGGGGGGGGATGAGAGTATTTTTTTGGGGGGGAGGAGTTACAAAAAAATTAGTATGTAAAATTTTTGTTACTTTTTTGCGAGTAGGACAAAAATTTAATGGGGGCAGAGATTCAAACGCTGTAATTCCCCCCGCTTGGATACGGCCTTGGTCATTAATGAAATTCGGTTTTTTTTTTTTGACAAACGTGACTTTGATGCGTCCCAGGCATAACATGTCGCAATATCGTCTATGCTTGTCTTCTTATGAAGTAAACAAGTTTTTACGATACAAAGGTGATTTTTGCATTTTCGAAAATGATTTGAGATGAATAAAAAAAGTTCTCCCACTGAAACGACATGCGGTCAATCCCTCTTTGACACATTGTTTGAGGTCTGCACTTCTAAATCTAGATATTTCTAAAAAGCAATGATCTGTTTCTGGCGTTCTGGTACGAATGTTTCAACAAATACTTTTTTTGCAATAAGAAACCTATCACCCCCAAAAAAAGCTAGGCAACAATATGGTACAAGCTTAACTGACGGGGAAAACAACCTAGTGGTTATTGACTTAAAAATAGCATTTCAAATTTCAATTACTTTCGTTCTGGTACGTATGTAAATAAAATATTTCATGTTACAAAAGGAAACGATTTTCGAATTGCAGAAAAATGTTTTCTCTGGTTAAAAACTCGAGAGAGAAAAAACAGGTTTGTACTTTTCTGTTATAGCAGCCCCCCTCAACAAGTAAAGTTAGGCAGTTTCCTAAAAAAAAAAAAAAAAAAAAAAAGGGATGAAAATATAATGCTTTAGAAACAAATTTGGCTATATTTACACACAAGGGGGTGGGGTTAATATATAGCGGGTCTGCATGCAAAATTTTTTACCTTCAATTACTCTACATAATATGAAATAATAATTGTTTTCTATTTTCAAATTCTCAACATCCTTTAGCCCCCCCCCCCTAATCTTCCACTATATAGCCCAAATCACATAACTCTCATGTATTCTGTCACCCGACACTTTTTTTTCATTGAGTATAAGCTAATTGTCTTTTAATACAGACACAAGAATAACCGGTTCTAGGTTTGTTCTTGAATTTTACACAGCGTAATTCTTGAGTGAGATCAAGCTTTATTTAAATTAAACCCAATTTTATCTTTTTCATTTTTGTAAATTAAAAGGCAGTGTGGTCTAAGAAATAATTTTCTTTCTTTAGAAAGAAATTTTTTGATCACCCCAAAGATGGCTAGCCTACTCGAGTCAACTATATCGCGCAAGCATCCGCGAGGGGGAAAAACTGGCAATTTGATTTTAAAATAAGCATTTAATATTTACAGCTAAACAAGTAAGAAATACCAGGCACTAGAAACTCCTGATCCTTCAGTTCTTTCTTTTTTTTAATCTTACTTCAAAATATACCTTATCCAAAAGTCGTCGGCTCCTTATATCGTAGTCAAATCTCCGCTAAAATTTCGTACTTTGGCGAAATATCAAGTCTAGATGTTAAACGAGAATGAATTTCATTGGTTGGCATGGCCTATATCTTACTTTTGCCCAATAAACTGTACCGAGTGAAACCTATAGAACATGATCAAAGTTGCAAATAGCGCCACCATAGCGGAAAAATATGAATGGGCCCGAATCCAAACGTAAACGTTAAGATATTTAAATAAGATGTGCTCCACAAGAGGTCTTCTGCGTGTTGGACAAAGCGCAACATGCGGCAAACTTTTTGGGAGGTAGTAATTTTTATGCCGTGAGAGTACTTTTTAGAGACCCTGAATAGAACCAATAATTTCGTTCGAGTGGCAACCCTGCTAATAACCAGATCCATGAATGTCAAAAGACAAGTGACTAGAATTTCAAAAAGGTACTAACGTTTGGTTAATCAATCATTGCATAACACTACTTAATTTCCTATCAAAAGCTCTTTAGTATAGAAGACCAGTTAAAATACATACTAAAAAAAAACTATAAGAAATAAAAACCTTGTGACTAGAGCCTTGTTTCTGAATATAAAATAAAAAAGAAATCGTAAAAAAAAATTACAGAAACTCGCACTCTGTCATCAATCGTCGCTTATCGCAAAAGTGCATTTTTTTTTTAACGATGTTTTTTTTTTCCTGTTATCACACAGAAAGGCATTATTTGTATTACCAAAACTTGTTATAAAAACAAAAATTGTTATCATCTTTAAAACCAGCCGACTACATCCCCCTAAGTTTTATCAGACTTGCAGGAATAGCTACAACCTAGTAAAGAGCGTTTGACAGCACAAGGAAACGAAGAGCTTAAAAATGCGTCTTGAAGAATGGCGTTTAATGGCAAAAACCTGCCATTTATAGCTGATTCAGGAAAGTTAACTATTACTTCGATTAGTCTTAATGGTAAAATGTTATTTTGAAAACAAAATTATGGGAATTTCGAAAGTGGCTGAAACTGAAACCCATCTAAAAGGGCGTTGGATCAAAAAAAAAAAAATTGAACATATGAATCACCGTTATCGGAAAACCCACAATAAAAACGTACAGTTCATCCCTTCTTTATCTACATATATGGCTTCTTTAACGTGCCTATTACCCTTCCATACTGCTTTGTTTTGCAGAATTTGTACTCTTTCGAAATACCGTCAAATTACACCTTCAGATTTTCGGCAATACAAGTTATATGGGTGAATAATGGAACGATATATGATTAGTAGAATTCGCTTTGGCAAAAATGCTTTCCATTCGTTCCTGTTCCTCTGGCAATTTCGAAAGAAATAAAACCAGTTTGATGCCTCCTTGACGGATTAGAATCACTGGAGAACCCTAAGTATCGCAGGTAATTCACTTGGTGAATAGGCTTCCCAGATAGTATAACAAGACTACTAGCATCAACAGTGGCTCCTGCCCCGCAGAAGATCATGGGGAAGGTATTATTTGGGTTGATGTAGAGTCAATTATGCGTCATAAAAGCTTCTAGCCTTCTCAACGCTTAATTTGGTTTAAACACTATTTCATCAATAGACTTTGCGCGTATTTCCACTGCTGTGTCATCAGCAAAAATATTATTCAAACATTTTGACGAAAAATCGCATTGTGTTCACTTCTGTGATTTCAAACTGTTCATGAAACGTATGTAATTGAAGTTCCTCATGTGAAATGTTCATCATGTATTTTTGAATTTGATAAATTTACTCCTTTTAGATGCAGTTTATAATTTGAGTGATATTAGGTATTTATGAGTTTATAATTTGGAACGAATCCCCAAAAGAAAAAATGAATAATATCCAAAAGAGCAGCCAAAAGCAATCCAAAAAAGTAGCAGTTCAGCCTTAGCCTACATGATATATATTTTATAAAGAAGCCAAAAAAAAATTAAATGCATTTTTTTAAATTGTTATTAAAAGCTTTTTAGGAATCCAAAAGAGCAAAAAAACAATCAATATTAAAGTCGCCCATTTAAACTGTTTTAAAGGTGACAAAACAGATATAGGCAAAGGGCATTATGAAAAAATTAAGATTTTAAGTTCAAAGTTATATTCAAAGTTTTTACCCAGATAACTGACGAATTTTTTGATACGGTATTTGAAGTTTTATATGCAGTAATGCTCGATGAAAAAAACTACTAGTTTTGATAATTATTTATGTTAAGAATACATAGCTAATAGATACTTCAACAACTCGTATTATACAAGGGTTCTGAAACGCCACACCCATTTTGTTTCTACCAGATTTCTACTTCTCTTGATGAATAACGATGAAGACTAGTTTCCAGCCAGCGACTTGTGAATTTTTGAACTCATGAATAGGCCCGAATCTGTTGTAAATTTAAGCTGTGATTTGAGAAAGACTGATGAAAACATTAATGTTTGCGGTCAACATTGATCGCGCCGGCGGCGCGCCACCAACATCTTACAGGCGGCGCGGCGCGCTGTTTTTGGCCTCGCCGCCGGCAGTCTTCCCTCATCGGTGCGGCGCCGGGGTCTAGTCAAAAGGCAGCAAAGAAGGTTGGTTGGGACTAAAGAAGGTTGATAGAGGTAAAGAACATCAACAAAGGACTATAAAAGCCAAAATAGTCAAATAATCAAAGTTTATACAACCACCCTTCCATAAAAACCTTATATATTCCTATGGCATACCTTACACTTTTCCCGGGGGGAGGGTTTTTTTTGGGAGGGTGTCAACCCTAGAGTTTTATTATCTGATATTTGAACTATTTTTAACAAAATGACTATCTCAAAATTTTTATTGGATATGTTTGGGGAAAAAAGTTTATAGGGGGCTAGTTACCCTCCAATCTCTTTTGACTCTTAAAAACTGAACCAAAAGTTTTAAATTCCAAACAAATAAGGCCCCTCTAAAGTTTCTACAAGCAACCATTCCATAAGAACCATATATGCCCCCAGGACATAACTTGAAATACCTGCCCCTTTGGAGTTTTAGGTATCTAATCTTTCAACTATTTTTAACAAAATGGCTTTTTCAAAACTTTTATCAGATACATTTGGAAAAATGCCATGGGGGCTTGTTGCCCTCTGATCACTTTTGACTCTTAAAAGGGCATTAGAACTTCAAATTTCTAATTCAATAAGCCAAAGTTTATACAACCATCCCTTCCATATGAATTGCCTCTGGAAAAAAATAATAATAAATAAATAATAAAACATCAGAGCATTATGGCTGTTACTGGAGGCAATGTTGTAGTGTTGCCTCTGATTTTCACTTAAACAAAAATGGACAAACAACCCAAAGTGCACTTTTGGTGTCATTAATTAAAAAAAAACTTTCCGAAAAATAAGTTTTTCAAAGAAAAGTAAAGGCCATTTTAAAGTTAAGCTCAGCAGATACATATACCTGTTAAAATTCAAACTCAAAACGACAAGAAATTACTATTAAAGAATAAATGAAACCCAAAACGAACAGAAATTAAATAAACAATCATAGCAAAAAAATACAACAAGTAATAATATAAATGAATAAATAGATCTTAAAGCGAGTAATGGTTAGATTGAATATGAGAATCAAGCTTAAAACGAAAAAAAATATTTTGCTATTAAAATATAAATGTAATTTAAAATGAACAGAAATTAAATAAATAATCAATGCGAACAAACATACAATAGATATTAATGTAAATGAATAAATAAATCTTAAAACGAGTGAAACTTAAATTGAATGTGCAAATAAAGCTTGAATCAAATAAAAATAACTACAAACAAGGGTTTGGGTATTGCCTCCTCTCACTGCAGAAGCCTAAAGCCTACAGCGTCATTGGCGCTTTACTGAAAACTATATGAGTCTTGAACAGTCTTGGAAAGAATAAACAAAATCAAATTGAATATTGGATATAAGATAAGATAATATTTATTTTCCAAAGGCTATCACAAGCTCTAATAGATCCGAATTCGCTTCATATGTCGAAAAGAAACAGAAAAAACAAAACGAAGAAACAAATAATACAGCAAGGAAAGAAACACAAATCAAGCATAAAATGGTCGATAAAAATTTAACAAAACAAAAAAATCCAAGTCCAAGAACTAAAAGGAACTTTTTGCGAATAATGGCTAAAATAGAAACAGAAAAGTGGAAGAAGAAAGGGTGGGGGATAAAGAAAATCACAGTGAAGAAGAAAAACATTGCCGAATTCGTATTCAAGGTCAAATACCTAAAAGTAAAAAAAATAACTTAAAACCCAGCCAAATTAGCTGTCAAAAAGAAATATTTACAAGTAAAGAATGGAATACAATTAAAGGTAAAAAGATTTTAAATTAAAGGTCAAAAAAGAAATTTAGCATAAATAAGTAGCTCAAAAAGGAAAATAAAAGTGCCAAAGATAAAGAGAAAAAAAAATGACGCATGATAATTGTGATTATTGTGAGCATACCCAACAACTAAAATAAGGGACAGGGGAGTTAATTTTGGTACAGAGCATAGTTCAGGAATTGTTTAGGCGCTCCAAAATAGAGGGGATAAAACTTTTCCGGAACCACTGAGCAACGGTATGGATCGGTGAATACGTTGGAATAGCCAAGGAAGCTAAGCGGGGGAGTCGTGGTCTAATGGGGTCATGTAAATCAGGAAAGATGTCCTCAGTACGAGGATTAGATATTGCGGATTTAGCAAAACGCAAACAAATTTGTACTCTCCTTTCTTTTGACGTGGTAATACATGCGGATTTAAGGAGGAAGGAGTATGGAATTTTACTCTCTTTGTAGATGATCCTGAGCAAACGCTTTTGAACCGACTCAATTTTGTCACTAAATTCGCTTGAACGATGCGAATGCCAGACCGGACATGCATATTCTGACAAATAGCGGCCTGACAAATGATAAATAAACACAGAGTGAATGCATCTTAGGGCAATTAAACTTGTTTAAAATTTTTAACATAGATAATGAAACATTTACATGTTTAACAATATTAGAAACTTGCATGTCCCACTTAAGATTATTTGAAATTGTGACACCAAGGAGTTTAACATGCTTCACAAACATTTCGGGTGGGATAGGGTCAAGGAAAACGGAGTGGATTTCAAAAATGTATCGTGTTTATATTTGATTTGGTGGAATTTATTTTCATATTTAGGTTTCTAGCTTCATCCGAAATGTGGGTTAGGATTTCGAGGGGGTCACTTTCAGCCTTCCTGTGACATACTTCAAGGGTCGACAAGTCCTCCACGTATTTTCACCTTTGGGGAAAATCCTTATCAATATCGTTAATCATGACTAGAAATAAAAGTGGTCCTAATAAGGGTCCTTGAGGAATTCCACAATATATAGGAGAGGGGGTTAGAGAAAATATTTTTGTATTTAACAACTTGAGATCTGTTTGAACGAAACGATATAACAATATTTACTAACAGGGGATCAAGCTCAAAGTTAACCAGTAGTGAACAAATTAGGGTGGTGTTGTCAACCAGGTCAAAAGCTTTTTGAAAATCAACTAAGACAAGGTTCAGCCAAAAATTTGGTTTATCAAGGTTACTTACGATGGTATGCATTAAGTGCGCAAGGTAATGGGTGGTGGAAGTTTTCCTTGAGTTACCAAACTGCCGGGTGTCAATAGGCGGACAAATTCTATCCCTAAGCCAGTCACAGAGGAAACCTTCATAAAGTTTGGAAAAAAAACTGAAGTGAGTGTAATGGGACGAATATTGGCGAAAGTCAGACTGGCGCATTTTTTTGGGACAGGTGTTATAAAACCTTGTTTCCAGTAACTTGGGAATTTACCAAATTTTGTGATGTGGTTGAAAAAATTTGATAAGGTCTCAGCAATTTTGTCTGAAAAGGCTTTAATTAAGTCAACTGGGATGTCGAAGGGACAAATACTTGATTTTCAAAGCTTTAGGATTTTATTTACAACATCAGAGGGAGAAATAAAGGGGAAAAGAGTATTGGGGGGAATAGTTAAGACTTGAGCCAGTGAAAGGGGGGATATTTTGAACGATGGAAGCAAGGTTTAAGTTCAAATAGTTGGCAGTCTTATTAGGGGGTTCAGGGAGATGCAAATTAACTTCAGAAGGACTTTTCCGCATATTTCTTTAATTTTTCTGTACCATTGCTTGGGCTTGTTAGAATATAGATCTTTGACTTTACTATTGTAATAATTAGAAACTGCTTTTCTTAATTTTTTCTTTATGAACTTCCTTAGACTATTAGCCTCAGTAATACGATCTACCCTGAAAAAGTTGATTTTTTTTCTTATAAGTTTTTTAAAAGACTCAGTAACATAAGGCTTATCTGTAGAACAAGTATTAAATTTTTTCTCAGGGAAGAGGAATTCATAATTACTCCTCAATAAATTTTGAAGGGACAAAGCCATGCAGTCAACGTCATTTGTTTGATACACAGTGGACCAATTTTTAGTAGTAATCCAGGAGCCAAAATTGAAAAGACCTGAGTCTATAAGAGGTCTATAAGCGGTTTCAGTTATAGAAAATGACTGTTTAAATTTAGCCAGCGGAGACAGGAGAAGGCTAAAGTGGTAACTACCCCCTAGAGGGGGCAGAGTGGACCCGGGTTTGTAAAACTTCGAAAGATTAGTCCAAATTAAATCAAGAGTAGTATTGCCTTTTCTAGTTGGGACCTTAACGACCTGTTTTAAATTAAAATTGAATAGCAAAATATTTTTTGTCGTTTTAAGCTTGATTTTCATATTCAATCTAAGCATTACCCGCTTTAAGATCTATTTATTCATTTATATTATTACTTGTAGTATGTTTTTTGCTATGATTGTTTATTTAATTTCTGTTCGTTTTTTGGGTTCATTTAATCTTTAATAGTAATTTCTGGTCGTTTTGAGTTTGAATTTTAACAGGTGTTTTTATCTGCTGAGCTTAAGTTTAAAATGACTTTTACTTTTCTTTGAAAAACTTATTTTTCGAAAAAAAAATTTTGATTAATTTTTGTTGGGTTTTGATTGCAAAAAATTTCAAGTTTTTATGGCATGGGGGGGGGGGGTTGCTTACTGTCCGATTATTCTTGACTTTAAAAAATGGAGTTAGAACTTTAGATTTAAATCGAATGAGGGTTTTCCAAAGTCTATACGATTACCTCTTTGACAAAAATCTAATATATGAACAATGGACAGCTTGCATAACTTATGGACAGCGATTGACACAACAATGAATGGATTGAAAAAATAGCTTCAATAAGGGTGATTAGACCATTTCATTTGCTGACTCAGAGAGATCAGGACTGTTTGGATTTGACCTTAATCGGATTTTGTGTGTCAAAACAATTTTGCATCTATCGCAGAGCATGTATTTTAACCTTGTTTTAAGTATGGCAGTAATTTCAATTATTTTAGCATTTTCAGTTTGAGAGAATTTCTGGGAGTATTTGGATAGCCAATTCTTTATCTAGTTCTAATAAGTGTATTTTGATGTGTCTTTAACGTCCCCTCGAAATTTCTATATACAGTTATACAGAATAGTTACAATTGTTGAAACCTTTGAAAAAAAGGAAACAGATATCGTGCGTTCATTTCTTATTGGTTTGCCAAATTATCGATTAAGAATTGTTCTCTAGGCATGATTATTAATGAAGAACTCTTGTGTAGGCTAACTGAAAAAATTGAAAACTTCTTTAGAGTAATCGTTTATTTTTATTGTTCCCAAAACTGTCTCCCTTTACTTAACCTCTCTCTTAATGTGCAAATATATAGCTCAAGTTAAATATTATCCATGAGTTTCTTCGTTGCTAAATTGACGTAGGCTTTCTTCCTTAGTCGAAAAAATCAAGCATGGGAAATTCATTGAAAATAAGTAGGATTAATTCTTGTTAGGCCTATATATTTTCGTATTTGCAAAGAAAGGCGGCGGAAAATTGTGGTAAAGTTAAGTGAAGTACTGCTAAGAATGATAAATAAGTAGTTTAAAAGGTTTTTTTTAATCTTTTAATAATTTCTTCATAGTAGGCAACTCAGAAGTATAACTTGTGTAAAAAAATGACAAAAAATTATTTTTATTGGACAATCTATTTAACCTCAGTGAACAAGGTGTTGTTGAACATGACGTTCGATCAGTGTTCGTGACTAATTATTCTATGTAATTGGGGAGACTTTGCCTCTCCACTAACGCAAAATATATAAAGCAGGGTAGAACCTCTTTCTTAATCAACTCCCAAAAAATAGCATCACCTCCTCAACAAAAGTTCTAGCTCCTGTCTTTATCCTCTGAATTTATGACAATTTATGGAATCTTCAAGTTAGATAGAGAACCGGCATCCCCTTCTCCAGAAGTTCCCTAATCCATCTGAAAGTTTTCCAAGGAAAATCCCCCCCCTGGTAAAATCCCAAACTCTTTACTTTTAATTGATTAAGTATCAATTTTTACAACCATCCCAGCCCCTTCCTTTGAACTAATTCTGTATAGGCCGGAAGATTCAATGAGAGTCAGTATGTTTCGGTGTTAACACATATTTTTTTTTAATGTGAATTATATAATACTATATTTGAATAAAAATCATATATCTACCGTGTGTCTTTACCTTTCTTGATTTTTCCAGCATTCAAATATAAGTAAAACCAATAAATAGGATTCAAACTGGATATAATATAATATTTTGTCATTGAAATGGTCAATTGTCTTTGTGACATGTTTCATTGTTAATAGCCTCATTTATATTTTAATTGTAAACATTAAAAACTACTATAATTTGTTTTTTTTATATTTATATATGTTGTTCCTGAAAGTGTCTCACTTACTTTTATACCCCCTCCTAGTCTGAAAATATATAGCCTAAGTTACATGTTCATTACAAATAAGTAATTCTTGTTATGTGTTTGCATATTTGAAAGGGGGATTGGCAGATGATAGTGGTACAGTTAAGGGAAGCGCTGTTAGGAATAACAAACAAGTAGGTTAAAAAGTTTTTGAATTTCGTGAAGATCTATTCTCCGTACGGACCCAAGTCCCTTTTTCTGCTAAGTTTAAACGCAAATAATAGGCATATCTTATAACAGGTAATTATCAGCGTTACGGTTAAGTTTCTTTTCGGCTGGAATTATTTTATTTAACCACTTCTTACCATTAGACTCAATTAGCAAGCCAATGTCTCTTCACCAACGCACATTCTACAATGTTAATTAGAACCCCTCCCCCCACTTTCTCCAAAAAAATACCACCTTCTCCTAAATGGAAATTCTAGTCCCTACCTTGATCCTCTGAATATTTTATTGCCATTTGCCCCTCATCACTCCGTTTCTAGTTTTGAAATAATCTAATTTTGTTTGTATTCTCAGTAAGATTATCTTTTTTGGTCATTTTCACTGAATAGATTAAGATATTTCAAAATACAGTCCCCACCCACCGTATAATTTTTGTGAATTGACACCACTACTTCCTGACTTTTTACACCACAATTGTGACAGGTTCTGTTCCGAAAAGTAAGTAGCAAATTTCAATTAGTAAATTTGTTTTTCGAAAATATTTTTCACAAATTATTATATTTTCAATTTGTTAATCCTTAATGGATTAAATAATTCAAATTTCTTAGTTATAAAGTATATTAAACGAAATTCTTGAATAAATATTAAAACTATTCTAAGGAGGAATATGCATTGAAAAGCTAATTCTTTGTCTTTTATGCCCTCTGATCCCTTTTGGCTCATAAAAAGGAAACAAGAACTTTCAATATCCAATCAAACAAGCCACTTCTAAAGTTAATATGACTTCTCCTTACATAAAAATAAAAACCTTATATATCCTGGGGCATAACTTAAAATTCTCGTTCCCGCGCTCGGGGGGTTTGTGCCAACCTCAAAGTTTTTATTATTTGACGTTTGAACTATTTTTAACAAAATGGCAAACTCAAAATTTTTATTGGGTGGGTTTTGGGAAATAAGGACTTTGGAGGGGGGGGGGGCTAATTGCCCTTCAATCTCGTTTGACTCTATAAAAGTGAACTAGAACTTTCAATTTTAAATCAAATGAGCCCTCTCTGAAGTTTATACGATCATCCCTTCTAGAAGGACCATATATCCCCCCAGGGCATAACTTACAACGCCTGTCTCCAGGCCCAGAGGTGTCAACCCAGAAGTTTTAATACTTGATGTTTTATTTGATTTGAATGTATTTATGCATTAATTTTTTTATTTGATACATTTGGGGAAAAAGGGCGTAGGGGGGGGGGGCTAGTTGCCTCAGATCTTTTTTGACTCTTAAAAAGTGAACTAACACTTACACTTTCCAAACAAATGAGCCCTCTTCGAAATTTATACAACCATCCCTTCCATAAGAGCCATAAATGCCCCCAGGGCATAACTTACAACGCCTGTCTCCAGGCCCTGGGGGGGCAGGGGTTGTCAACACCAGAATTTAGTTATCTAACCTTTTAACTATTTTTAACAAAAGGACTATCTCAAAATTTTCATTTGACGCATTTGGGGAAAAATGGCGTGGAGGGGGGAGGGTAGTTGCCCTCTGATTCCTTTTGACTCTTAAAAAGTGAACTAGAACTTTTACTTTCCAAACACATGAGCCATCTTTGAAGTGTATACAAGCATCCCTTCCATAAGAACCATATACACCCCCACTGTATAACTTACAACCCCTGTCCCCAGGCCCTGGAGGGATGTTTAGACACTGGAAATTTTCTTATCTGACCCTTGAACTATTACTAAAAAAATGGCCATCTCAAAATTTTTATTTGATGCGTTTGGGGGAAAAAAGACGTGGGAGGACTAGCTGCCCTCCGATTTCTTTTGAGTCTTGAAAAGTGAACTACAACTTTCATTTTCCAATCAAATGAGCCCTCTATGAAGTTTATACAAGCATCCCTTCCATAACAACCATATACCCCCAGGGCATAACTTACAACGCCTGCCCCCAGGCTCTGTGGCTGTGTCAACACTTGAACTATTACACTTGATCTCATGCATTTGGGGGAAAAGGGGTGGGGCAAGCTTCCCTTTGATCACTTTTGACTTGTAAAAAGTGAACTAGGAATTTCAATTACCAATCAAATGAGCCCTCTTTGAAGTTTATTCAAGCATCCCTTTCATAAGAACCGTATATGCCTCAGGGCATAACTTACAACGCCTGCCCCCAGGCTCTTTGGCTGTGTCAACACTTGAACTATTACACTTGATCTCATGCATTTGGGGGAAAAGGGGTGGGGCAAGCTTCCCTTTGATCACTTTTGACTTGTAAAAAGTGAACTAGGAATTTCAATTACCAATCAAATGAGCCCTCTTTGAAGTTTATTCAAGCATCCCTTTCATAAGAACCATATATGCCCCAGGGCATAACTTACAACGCCTTTCCCCGGGCCCAGGGGGGTTGTGATGACTCCTGAGCATTGTTATCTGACTTTTGAGCAACTTTTAACTTAATAGCTATCTCAAAATTGTTATTGGATGCATTTGGGGAAAACGGGCATGGCGGGGGGGGAGGGGGGTAAGTGCCCTCCAATCTCTTTTGACTCTAAAAAACTGAACTAGAACTTTCAATTTCTAACCAAATGAGCCCTCTGAAGTTTTTCCAAGCATCACTTCAATAAGAACCATATATTCCCCCAGGCCATAACTTACAACACCTGCCCTTGGGCCCTGGGGGGGGGGCTATGTCTTCCCGGGAGTTTTCGTTATATAGTCTTTGAACTATTTTTTTTTTAAATGACTATCTCAAAGTTCTTATTGGATGGGTTTGATAAAAAAAGAGTGTGGAGCAGGGGGGACTAGGTGCCCTCCAATCTCTTTTGACTCTTAAAAAGTGAACAAGAACTTTCAATTTCCAATAAAATGAGCGCTCTGTATCCCTTCTACAAGGCCCATATATGCCCCCAGGGCATAAGGTACAATCCCTGCCCCTGGGCCTGGGGGGGGGGGGTTGACACCAGAGTTTTTGTTATATGATCTTTGAACTAATTTTAACTAAATAGCTATCTCAAAATTTTAACAGATGCATTTGGGAAAAAAGGGTTTGGGGGGGGGGGGTGGGAAGCTGGTTACCCTCTGATATCTTTTGATGTGATATCTTTTAAAAATTGAACTAGAACTTTCAATTTCCAATCAAATGAGCCTCTCTGAAGTTTAAACAAGCATTCCTTCCATAAGAACCATATATATCCCCAGGGCATGACTTATAACCCTTGCCCTCAAGACTGTGGGGGGAGTGTCCTGCTCAAACATATAATTTCCCAAACCTTCAACTACGTTGAACAAAATAGCTATATCAAAATTCTGATTGGATGTGTTTGGGGAAATGGTGGGCATGGAAGGGGTTTTAGTTGCCTTCCAATCACTTTTGACTATTAAAAAGGGAACTAGCCATTTAAATTTCCAATCGAATGAGCCCTTTCTGAAGTTTCTACAACAAATCTTTCTATAAAAACCTTATATGCCCCCAGGGCATAACTTACAACCCTTGCCCTGAGGGGGGACTGTTATCTTCAAAGACCTAATTTCCTGAATTTTCAACTATGTTGAACAAAATGGTTATCTCAAATTTGATTGGACGTGTCTGGGGAGAGGGGGGTTAGTTTCTATGACAACCCCTTCCATATGAAGTGCCTCTGGGAAAAAAAATTATAATACATAATAAATAATAATAAAACATTGGAGCCCTATGGACATTGCTATAGGCAATGCTATAGCGTTGCCTCTGATATACACTTTATGATTGCCTTATTAAGTTGACTTTATAAAAAGCAATCAAACATAAAAAATAGTTTATAAATGAGCCCATAGTAGGCTCTCTATGATGTCCAAGTGTCTGGCCTTTCCATTCCAAAAACATCACCCAAATTGTGCTTTTAGGGTATGGTATAGCACTTTATGATGCCTTTATTTCAAGTCAAATTTATAAAAAAAAAACTTAAGATACAAAAATCAGCTTTTAAGTTAGTTCTTAAGCTGCTCTTTATGATGTTCTACTGCCCCAATGCAGGAGAAAAAAACAGCCCATGCATAAAGTAATTTTTTTTCTCTTGTTCAAGGAGGGTTGTAACTTTCCTGTATAAGGTGTTGACAATGGTGATTCAAAGCATCCACTATTTGATTTTCTATGATGCAATTTCCAAATTGCATGCAATGCATGGGGCTGTTGTAATAGTACATAGTTCAACAACAAGATTTAGTCTCCAGGGCTGGGTGCAGAAGTTTATTGAAGTGGTAGGGAGATATGCACTTAACATTTGCAGTGAAGCTGGCAAAACAAACAAGCTTATATTAAATTCACCAACACCCACTGGAAAGCTTGTTTTCACTACAATACTGTTGTCTCCAGCAACTCCTTGCTCACAATTTTAGTAAAAGCCAAGCACCAGAAATTACTTTTAAGTTTGTTTGATGTGTGCCTATAGTTTATTAAGTATTACAATTTGGTTTGAAATTAGCCAAGTAATGTCTTTACTATATAGTAACTTTTCTTCCTTCTTGCTTTAACGAAAATTAATTATTAAAGGATTAGGGCGGGCACACACTATCTTTACTTTTGTTGGCAGGGTAGTTTATATCACTGACCTCTGAAGAAGGTGAATATACCACTTGATACCTTTCCTTATGTTCTTTACAAAACATAATAATCCCTTTACTTAGAAATTCAATTCAATTGGGGATAAAGTATAGTGGAGCTGTAGTTGAAATTTATTAACTAGAATTATTCAGCATTTAATGAAGTAAAAATTGTTAATTTTAACCATTCTATATAGCCAAAAATAAGAGATAAAGGCATCATATTTGAGGGTTTGCAATGAATATAAAATTGAATTTCCAAGTAAAGCAATTATTATGTTTAAAAAGAGCATAAAAAAGGTGTCAAGTGGTATGTTCACCTTATTTGTACATGAGTAATATAAACTGTACCCAATTTATCCTTTTTTCATTGTATAATATAAAATAATATCTTAAATTAGGTATTTAGACATCTTGAAAACACATTTAGGTTTATATTTTTCCTAAACATTCCTAGATCTCTTTCTCCTGCAGGATGTCCCATGCCTCTTGACTCTCTCATTGTGGACTCCCCCCCCCCCTTGCACCCCACCAAATACAAATTCTAGAGCTATACCCATGGCTAAACACAAAAGTTTGCTGATAAAGTTCATGTGGGATTAGCAAATGTTAGATCCCAGAAAATATGAAAATGTTTACCTTATGACTTGATGACAGATCATACATGAAGCATAGCCTAAATAAAGTCTAATATATAGAAAAATTTCTGAAAATAAGTTTTCAGACAACATGAAAACACATTTAGGCTTGTATTTTTCACAAGTGTTTGGACATCCAAAATCCCTGAATGATATCCCATGTCCCCTGACTCTCTGATTGGGTAATATTTATATTAACAGATGATTCTGGTAGCTATGAAACAAATTTACCTCTATAGTCCCAATTGCACATTGAGTCCAAATTTAACATTCATCTGCATCAGAAATTGACTTTACCCCCACCCTACCAAATCAGGGTATTTGCAATAATTTTTGCACTGAATTTTGCAATTTAAAACTTTGCTGTTGACAATTCAGGGTATATAATTGCACATTAGGGGGGTAGGTAAAGTTCATGGTAAATTTGCAGTGGGCCATATAATTGCTTCTATTGCAAATTCAAATTTACCCACCCTCCCCCTAATGTGCAAATATATTCCCTGAATTTAGAATATACCATGAATTGTCAACAGAAAAGTTATGAATAGTCTAGCAAAATTCAGCATCATTTTTGTTGATGGCATTTGACAAACTTGAAATGGTAGGAAAACTTTTATATTTGAGTTGCCTAATAAATGAGGTTAAATTGTTATAAATAAGTATTTTTGGAATATGTTACTCTTGAACAACTTATTTACAAACTAGTGATGTTTCTAATCACTTTTCAATAACTTAACTAGTGTTGATAACTTCTATGTGTGGTTACAATACAGAGTAGGCTATATATTTTAAAATTGGGGGGTGGGAAAATTTGAATTTGCAATAGAAGTGATTATTAAATTTGTAAAGAGCATGACAATGCTTACCTTATGAATTGGTGACAGATCATACGTAAATCTTGCCAGAGGAGTTTCGGATTTCTAGAGACCTGTCGTTATTGTGGTTTAAACATCAACTAAGACAAGTCTTTGCCTATCCTAGGCTATGGTCTTTTCTCACCAGACAAAAACAGCAGAATGAACTTTCAAACGCTTTGCGCTATGAACTTTGAACTTTGCGCTAGAAGGAATATCAGAGATGCCTGGTACCTGACATTGATAGCGCACCAAGAGAAGCGAAAATGCGCCGTTGGTGCATATTTTTGGGTGGAGTTCGAAATTGAGGATAAATTAGATCTTGCTGGGATGAGTGAAAAAAAAAAGGAAATTCAGAGACAACATTACCAGACAAGCGCAAATTTTGTGAATTTTGATTTCAGAATGCAAGGCCTCAAAATCGGTTGGATTCAGTCTTCAGCGCTTTTGTGGTCGAAATTTTCTGTTCTCAGTCTCTGGTTTCACAAAAAAAATATTTTCCTCAGTTTTCTGGTATGTCAGAGAATTAAATAAAAGCGAGAACTAAAGACGATCTAACAACAAAAAATACTTGCCAATATCTAAAATGGTATTTTACATTACTTTCTGACTGATGTGCTGAATTATTCCCTGTCAGCATCGGAAATTGTGACTAATGCCGGTTTCACATTAGATAAAATGGTCTTTCACGTTTGCTCACTTAAGGTCTGTAACCTCCATAAGTTCCGTAGCGTAACCTACTTAAGCTCTGTAACGTAAGCTAATTACAAAGTTGAAAAAATGGCAACTTAACATCCGTAACGTAACGTAATTGACTTTGAAGAAAAGTGATAATAGATGAGTAGATTATTTATGATTATTGACTTTGTTAAGGCTAGGCCTTTTTTATTCAACCCAAAGGACAAAAATTACAAAACCATGAAGACAAATGCTTGGGAGTCATTTTCCAAGTATTCAAGGAAAGAAAAAGGCAAAGTAGATTTAGGTAAGCATGGCAGGTTAAAGTATGCCTTGGCCAGCAATTTTCTTCCCATTTGTGTGATTAATCTAAATTAAATATTATTAAAGGTGACCAAGACAATGTATTATGTATAGACTAGTCTAAAAAATAGGATGCAACATTGCCTTTTAGGCACACTTTCTTTGTTATTATTTCAGACAGTAGAAAGTGACTGAATTTTCTATAGACAAGTGATTAAAACCCCTTGGAAGTAGCTCAACTGCTAAATCTGAAGAATAGCAGCTCTCCAAAAGGAGCTATACTACAGATCAAATAATGGGTAAACCACAAGATAATTTATTAGGCTATTATGGCTAGGCTATATAGCCTAGTTGTATGCTTCAATCAGGGACAAGAGAGATGATTTGTCAAGGTAACAACTGTAATGGTGTTAGGAGCATAAAACAAGGAATTAATGGTAAATATATACCAAATCATATTTTTGAGTTAGGAATAAAGTTAATAGGCCTACACCATTCAATGCCTTTTTTAATGCTGATTATGAATATAATAATCATTTCTATCAGAAATTAATTTTAGCCCCCCCCCCTTATATATGCTAATTAAGGGTATATATTTCTACCTGAGGGTGTGGGGGTAAAGTTCAAACTTACCTCCCATTTACATCAGAACCAAAATTTGCCACCACCACCCCCCCCCCCTAATATAGAAATATATACCCTGAATTGGCATATATAGGGGGGGTGGAATTCATTTCCAATAGAAATGATTAGGCTATTATATTTGTAATCAGCATAAAAAAGGTATCCAATGATGTATTCACTTTATTCCTAACTCAATAATATGATTTGGTATATATTTACCAAATCAACTGCTACTAATTTTATTTTATGTTAGTTTATCTTTAGCCTAGTGTTATGTATGGGAGGTATATAGCCTAGGGTTTTATTACCTTAAAATTACCTTTACATTAGGGCTTTATATGGGACTGTGAAGGGGGATGTGGTGTAAAAATGATTTTATCCATGAAATTAGCTTTCTCTTTTCTTTCTAGCATGTTTCTTTCTTTAGAGCTGCAATTTTACTACCCTAGTTAAATATTTGTTGAAATTTTCTAAAGTTCACCATAGAAAAATTGACTTGATAAACTTCCTTTACTTGTCAAGGTTAAGTAGATAGGCTATGCATAAGAAAAAATGAAAACTTCAGACATTTAAGTTTGAGCTGATTACTGAAAGTTTCCTTCACCTGGATCAAGTGCTTTCTTTGAAGTATAAAAGAAAGTAAGTCCAGAGGAAGATTGATTAGCATTTGTTGTCCTAATTTCTTAAAAATGTTAGGTAAAATTGTTCAAAGATTCCCATGGAGCTCAAGCACTATAATAATAAAAAAGTTGCTAGTCCCTTCCTCCCCACTGAGGCCAGATATAGCCCAAGGCTATATGCAAGACTTCCATATTTTTTATAGTTAAATTAATTCTTTGCTTATATCTCATCTAGTCTGATCTTAATACCAAATAAGGCTAATATGACAAATGCACTAAATCAGCTTAATGTTTTGCCATCACAGGACACGGGGTGATTGCATTAACAATAATAGAAATAGTATATATGGAATCAGCATTAAATGACACCTGACCCAACAACTTCTCATGTTGTTGGGCAGTTTCTAAATCTGATATACCAATAGCTCATATGACTTAATTGAGGAGACACAGCTATAGTTTTTTAACTTGACTAATCTCCTCTAGGCCTCTAAACATCTCACGATGCTGAAAAAATAAAACTGATGTTAAATTTGGTGTATATGCTAGTTCCAATTCTGATTACAGTCTTGCCAAATCCTTTGGTCTGTATGCTCAGAAGTGTTTCATTTTCCTTTGCAATATTTTAACAAATCAATGTTTACAAATAAATGTA
The DNA here is from genome assembly GCF_049724085.1 of Artemia sp. Qi Xiang Cuo. Classification (NCBI taxonomy): domain Eukaryota; kingdom Metazoa; phylum Arthropoda; class Branchiopoda; order Anostraca; family Artemiidae; genus Artemia; species Artemia sp. Qi Xiang Cuo. Next base: position 39,567,932 of record NC_142800.1, on the reverse strand, counting down.
AAAACAATATTTACTAGTGCTCAAAACAATATTTTACTTGATGATGTGCATAATAATAAATGCATGGGTGGTTTCTATAGCTGTAAAAATATGTCTGAATGTAAGTTTTGTTTTTATATTAAGCTCCTTTTCAAAGGCAATGATGTTCAGTGGCTATAAATTTTCTTTATTTTTGCTGTGCCTTCTGTTTTTTTTTTTTTACCAATATGGATTATGTGTTCCAAGAGGTGTCATGGACAAAAATCTTAGTACTAAGCTAGAAATGCTTTTCTCTCACAATGCTAGCCCGTTAACTAAAAAACGAATTAAAGAGTTTGGTTTTTGGGATGTAAAGCTTTTGTTCCTGATATTTGTAGATGTTGACTTGCAAAAAAGAATGACCCTACCAAGTGGCTCTTCAGCACCAACCTTGAAAAGACAAGATGTGAAGTTTTTAGATGCAATGGAGTTTTTGAAGGATTTTGTTGTGGAGAGAAATAGGAAAACTTTGGTGTGTACATAAAATCTTCTGCTCCTCTTAGCTGTTGTATGTAACAGCATTATAATGAATTTACACTTGCATGCTGTAACTCAGGATTTTTAAAGAATACAGAATAGCTGCACAATTTCAAAAAGTCATATGAGGCAAAGAACTTAAGAATCAAAATAGTCTAAATACACCAAAAAAGTAATATAATTCCAATTTGTTTATTGCACCATAATTTTGGAAGACTATGCAGCAAAGGGTTCAATTGCTACTGAACCACCATGCAGCAGGACCACTGTGCAACTGAACCACCATTCAACAAGACCCTTTTCCAACTGAACCCTCATGTAGCTCAACACCATTTAAATAAACCTCCATGTAACCCCTTGGTTAAGTTACAGGCAAAGATCAGCTGATGTATGGTACATCTTTTTCATTAGATCATTTTCTTATTGTATTTCAGTGTAAAGCATAGTTAAGCATAATTTTCTGAAATCAACAATCTGAGCTGTTAATAGATCAGACCCAAGTGAAAAGAAATAAAAAATTATTGTAGAATTAAAGGTTAAATTTAATAATTGAAACCCGTACCTATTACTTTATATCATTCAATAGCTAAAACATTCATTTTGCATCATATTAACAACATCTTCAATTTGAAACAGATATTTCAATGAATTAAGAATTGTAAGATCTGCTAATGACATAAAATACAATAAACAATGATGTAAAAATGAAAACAAAATAAGCTAGATATATCTACCCCTGAAAGTGCCCTTGGGGTTTGTTTTTGGTGTAGGCGCTTGTTTGTTATTCTAAGGAGAAACTTAAAACTATTTGTAAAATGTTAGCTTACTGTGTATTCATTCAGGACATTCATTATCCAATCATAGTGTTTTAAGATATTTATTCCTTCAAGACAATTATTTTATTAATCCCTGACTATGAATCAAAACTGACTTGCTATGTATTTTTGTACAGTTGGAGGTGAGGAGGGCATTTGATATAAGTTAGACAACCATACTTAGCACTGTAAAAATATATGATGGAACTTCCTTGTATGGCTGTGATATTGCAAGGTGATTTATCTCAACCTTCATAATAAATTGTATCTATGAAACAGTTATTCTTATAGGGGTTATTTACAGCAATGTGTTGCCCTTGCTTGTTGGGCTACTTGTATCATTGTGGACTGAAGTAAAATTTATGGATCTTTTAAACAATATTGAAAAAAAATACTTCGGAATATTAATTTGATGCTGTGTTGGGGTACAAGGGCACATGTGGTATTGAAGATGTGTTGTGTTTTTCTTAACAAGCTTTGGCCCTTAAAAGTGATACAAAATTTTCACAACCCTTTCCAAAGTTTTTATATGATGGAAAACATATGAAACATGACTGTTTCGTATGAAAACAATCATGTTTTTTTTATATATGGTGGAAAAATTCCATAGAAGGCTTAATGACTCTTTTCTAAGAAGATTTTTTTTTGTGTTTAATATACTAATTGTAACAAAGTGTAATTTCAGAATTAGCAAACATTATTACATAGGACTTATGTAAATCATTTGGGAAATTAATGTAATTTGATTTTGACACTTAAGTTGCAAAAGGCCTGGTAGCATAAATATTATATTGAATTTTAGGTTACAATAATAAGGCAAAATTCACCCCATATTTCAATTCATATAATTCTGAAAGTTTGTAATATCTAGAGTTACTTTTAGTTTAGCCTTGTAAATTAGATCTGCTGCTTAAATTTTGTCAAACATAAGTAAAAATTTCTATTTTTATAAATAAATAAACTGTCAAAGCAACAAAATTTATTCAAAACAGCTTTTTTTCCAAGAGAATCTAGTCAAAAAAGTTTTTTCATTTATTTGTGTTTTTAGGTAACTGTGTATCTTATTTACCTGTTGTGGGAGTCAATGAGATAGATGTAACTAACTTGGAGACAAATTATACAGAGGAAATTTGTGCAGATGAATTTGTTGAAGAGGATCTGAGCCGAATTTTACATAGTGTCACTCCTTCTGCTGATGAATTAATTCTAACCCCTTCTGCTGATGAATTAATTCAAACTCCTGAGAATTCTGTTGGTGTGTTTTGTTTTCTATTTGATACTAATCATATTGAAATAAATATAAGAGGTATTCACATATGTAGATATACATTATAGATTTATTACCAGGCCAACCTGTATGGAAATATAAAATATTACAACTAAACACATTTATAGATTACTTATGCACAAATATATGTAACAATATAGTTGCTACAAAATTCACACTCTTAGAAGAATTTAATCTCAGGCTTGTGTCTTTAAGAGTATAATATAAAATATATTTTTTTTTGTTTAATATTATTTGTATTAAGCTGAACATGTTTCTAATTGCATTTGTGCATGTGTAATACCTGCAATGGTATATTTTTTTATTGTTTTTTAAAGTGTTTGTAAAATGACAGAAGCTTTAAAAAAATTCTGATCTCCAAAGAATAAACTGAAGTTAATGTTCCATGTTGTCATCTAGCACAATTAGAATATTCCTGCTCCAATAAATATAATACTCTGAAAAGAGTATTTCAGAGTATTAATAGTAAAATTGAATGGGCTCAGAAAACATTACAACAAATTATCTATAGAGGCTCCCTCTTCCTTAACTCTTTTAATATTTTTGTTAGAAGACTTTGGCAAGGACTGGAGAAAAATATTTTCCCTCTTTCCACTAACACCCAATTTTGAGTTTACCCTTCCCGCAAAAAAATCAATTTCTTTATGTTTCACCTCTATACCTGTAGCCTATGTGTGGCCAAATGGGTAAAGTAACCTATTCATGTACTTAATTTCTTACTTCTCAAGAAACTTTCTGAGTGTAGGTAATTTCTGTAATCGGAAGTACTTCGTTTAACCTCCAGAGATTAAGAAAACATATATTCTCTTGCAGGGATCCCAAAATAAACTAATTCAGCTTTTTCAATATAATCTTGAGAAGATTTCACTCTTTGTAGATACTTGTCTAATTAGTTTTTGATTAATGGGTGGTGGATTAATACGTATAAATGACAATTCAATTCTACGATTGACAACAATATGATAATTTGAATTGATTAATTTGGAAAAAATATGCTTTTTGACATATGCCCTACTATGTCAACATTTTCCAAGTATAATTTGAGATTTTGTACTCTTATTTAGATTTTGACCAGATTCTATTGAGATTGTTGAGATGTGTTGACTCATTCAGAAAGTCCTCATATATCGCGTACCCCTGTGAATCTCCGAAAATCTCCAGCTATTTCAAAGAAGAGAAGGGACAATGAAGAGAGATTTGAGGCATCAACAACTCAAGAGTCTATTGCTACCTATTTAAAGGAGAAGCTTGCAAGGAAGAGCACAAGGCCAGATATATTTGATAAAGATGAACTGTTTTTATTGTCACTCCAGCCCCATTTTGCTAGAGTTCCAAAAGAAAAAAGAAGCAAGATGCCAGATTCAAATATTACAAACAATATTAGATTCACTGATGAATAATGAAATTGATTTTTTGCTGTTTATGATTGTTTTGCATTGTTTTTATTTTTCTGACTTTTTAATACAATCTATATTTCATAACGGTTGCTTTAATCTTGAATGAATAGCTATTCCCGATGCAATGAAGGCAGCTTTGCTATTCCGTAATTTTTAATTCCTGTTTTTCAAAACTAAAAAAATTACCAGAAAAGGCTCTCTTAGCCATAAGACAAAGTCCCCTAAGGTCAACACTGGTTTGTACAGGCTTCTTTTATTTTCATAGTTGCGTCCTCAACTAGTATAAGGAAAAAAAATATCAGTAGCATTGGCTCTAACTTGATACATACAGTTAAAGAAACTATTAAAAAAAATTAACAAACAAATTTCTGACAAACACTATGTAAGATAAGATAAGAGATAAGATAAGATTTATTCCAAAAATGAACTATCACTAGCATTTTAAGGCCTAATTCGCATTCTGAGTCAAATAACATACAATAAAACACAAACAAAAAAAAAAAAAAAAAAAAAAATCAAGTCAAATAAAAATATCAAAATTCTGAGGTCAGGTAAAAGATAAAAATATGAAGTAAAAAAAAGCTCGAACATGAAATTAAAATAAAAATTTATGAAACACTTGCTACACTGGCAATACAAGAAATTGGTTAGGTACAAATTAGAAACTATTAATTGTGTCAGTTATAGCTAAAGATAAGATAAAGATAAGAAAGTAAAAAAAAGAAACTATTGGGACATTTTATTCAATTTACCTGTAATAGAGGGGACAAAGGTTTTTTCATATCTCAAAGTAACGCAGTGAATGGGGGACAAAGCAGGGGATGGGATCAGAAACAGCTCGAGGCGGCCGTAATCTGGATGGAGAGTGACATTTGGGGAAAATACTTGCCGTCCAAGGGTTAGTTATGGCCTTTTTTGCAAAACGGAGGCACAAATTATTTCTTCGTCTCTCGAGGGTCTCTAGGCTTGAAATATTTAACAAATACAAATACGGTATCTTGCCCTCTTTAAAAATAATTTTTAGAGGTCTCTTTTGGACATTTTCAATTTTTCGTGTTGCTTCATTAGAGAGGCCAGGGTGCCACACAGGACAAGCGTACTATAATATGGGACGCACAAAAGAAATGTATACTTGTAGTAAATGTGATTGGGGGCAACTGAATTTATTTAAAAGTTTAAGGAGGGAAAGCGAGGAGTTTGCTTGTCGTAGGATATTATTTATATGGGCATCCCATTTCAAATTAGAAGGAATTGTAACACCAAGGAGTTTAAGAGATGTGACAGAGGTTTCAGGAGGTATAGGAGCAAGAAAAAGGGGAGGGGATTTAAGGAAACTTACTGAGACTATTGCGGATTTAGAAGGGTTAACAGTCAGGTCAAGGGAAGAGGCCTCACAGGCAATATCTTGGAGTATGCCCATTGGGTTGCTAAAAATGTTTTTATGACATATCTCTAAAACTGTCAAGTCATCGACAAATTTCCATCTATTGTCATAAAGGGTTGAAAGGCTATTAATCATAAGAGAAAAAAGGAGAGGGCCTAGAATAGTCCCCTGAGGAATGCCATTAAATATGGGGAGATGATCTGAGAAAAAATTTAGATATTTAACTGCTTGAGATCTATTAGAAAGAAAAGAGGCAACGAACTTAACAAGGAAAGTTTCAATGTGGAATTCATTTATAAGTTTATCTATGAGTAAATTGTGGTTAATCAAATCAAAGGCTTTTTGAAGATCAATAGAAATTAGATTAAGCCAAGTGTTAGGTTTTTCAAGTAATTTACCCATGGTATCAACAAGATGGATCAGGTAATGAGAGGTTGACGTGGATTTAAGATTACCAAACGGTCTAAGATCAATGAGGGGGAGGACTTTCATCTTAAGCCAGTCTGCGAGAAAACTTTCATACAATTTTGAAAAAATCAAGGTGAGGGTAACAGGACGAATGCCATCAAAACCAGGCTTTCCATTTTTATTTTTGATTGGGGTAATAAAGCCTTGTTTTCAATATTGATGGAACTGTCCAGATTTGGTAATTCCATTAAACAGGGTGGATAGGGGTTTTGAGAGGTGATCACTGAAAGCTTTAGTCAGAGGAACAGGAATATCTAAAGGGCAAATGCTTGATCGTTTTAGTTTTTCAATTTTTTTTTACAACATCAAGTGGAGAAACATGTGGGAGTGAAAAAGGAACAGGAATATCTGGAAATTCGTAAGATAGTGGTGGGAGACTCTGGACAATAGAAGCCAGAAACTTATTGAGGTTATTAGCTGTGGTCTTTGGAGGTTCATTTATATTAAAATTTAGTTGTTCTTGACTCTTGCCAGTAAGTTTTTTAATTTCAGAGTACCAGTTCTTTGGTTTATCATGGCACAAGTCTTTAATTTTATTTTTATAATAGGCTCGGGCAGCTTTTCTAATTTGACTTTAATTCCTTTCTTAACTTATTTGCTTCAGCTAAATTACCCCTCTTAAATAAGCTTATTTTCGTACGAATTAATGTTTTTATGTGATTATTTATGTAAGGTTTATCACTGGAGCACTTTCTGATTTTTTTTTCCGGGAAACATAATGAATAGGAATCAATTAGTTTTTTGTGAAAAATCAAAATTTTTTCATCAAGGTTATTAGAATTATAAAGGTCTGACCAACTTTCAATGGTCAGCCATGATCCAAAAGAAAAAAGTCCTGCGTCACTGAGGGGACGGCAAACCACAATGGAGGTAGTAAAGGAATGTTCAATGGCTGAAGAGGGAGAAAAAAGAAGACAATAGTGGTAACTGCCTCCTAATGGTGGCAGTGCTTGCGGGGAGTTGTAATACTTACTCATGTTTGAACAAATAACATCCAGAGAGGTGTTACCTTTTGTTGTAGATATTTTAACCAGTTGTTTAATATAAAGAGAGGTGCAGATAGAGTCTATCCTCAGGTCGTTCGCATCGCCAAGTAAGCAAATACCAGCTTTCGGATACTTTGATAACACAAAGTCAGCACTTATAAGAAATTGTTGAATAAATTTACATTTCTGGTCAATACTTTGGTTAGGGGAATGATAAAAAACGGCGGTTACAATTAAATTGAAAGGGCGGGGAAGTACTTTCGGTCGAAGGCTCAGCCATATAATTTCATCATAATCTGATAAGTTGGGGGTGGGGATGAGTTTAGGTTGGAAGTTATCTCGGATGAAAAATAATATACCACCCCCTTTTTTCCCGAGAGGGTGATCGGGAGAGCGAAGTTTTATAAACTGAGTATAATTGCTAATTTTTAGGAAATCTGGGTTCTGGGACTGAACCTCTGTCACAGCAATAATATTAATTTTATGAATTTCATAGATACCCTCAAGTTCAGTAATTTTGTCAGAATTCAGACTCTCAGCATTGGTGAGTAGGAAAGTTGGAAATTTAAACCGATTTGGGTATTGGGATTTTTTTTCAATTCGGGATGGAGTTATTTGGGGTTGAAGCTTATGAGAAGGGGGTTGTGGATAAGGGTGTGGTTTTGAGGCATTATTAAAAGGCGGGACTGGACCGGGCTTGAGAGAAAAGGAGGACAGCGAACAAACTATGGGAATATTATTAAGTTGGGATGGAACTGCGGTGGAATTCGTCTTACTATTTGAAGTTTTAGAAATTTTGCATGGATGTGTTACCTGTGGAACATTCTGCCTGCTTACTCTTAAACCAGAGTCATACTGGTAGGGTAGCCAGGGGGGATAAAGTGCAAGGGAGGTGAGATAGGTTTCCTGGTGATCTGGGAATAAGTCAAATTGGGAGTGATCTTTATATGGGGGTTGGGGCAAGATGATGCTGAGGGAGTGAGGTAAGGTGGGGGGTGTCTGAGAGGGGAGGGGTTGGGTTTGTTTCGGCAAATAACGGGTGGAGTCCAGAACCGGTCGGTAACTTCTTGGACGCACGGAGAAGAACGGAGTAGAAAGGAAGTGGTTTTTTGGGAGGAAAATGAATAAGGGGGGGGGGTTGGGGATGGTCCGAATTGAGTAAAGTGATTGTGGGGGTTGGACTGACTGGGCAGGCGTAAGTACATGGGGCGGAGGATTGTTTCGAGGGATGGGTTTTCGGCGTCGCCCTAAAAAATGTTGGTTTTGTGGCCCAGTTTTGTGGAACTTCTACGACTCTTAATGGGCAATTTGATATGATGTTTTGCACAGCCTAAGCATCTTCCACTTGAAAAGCGTTTGCAGATATCAACATGGGGGTATTTGCAAAAATTATTCATACAACGGCTAAAAACATGAAATTTACAAATGTGTAGATATTTACAATTACTAGACATACATCTACTGTCTAAAAAACTAAAACACACATTCGGTTGATTACACTTAAGATCATTGAACTGATTTTTTTGAATATATGATTGCATTGGGTGATAATTTCCGCTTGTAAGTTCGACATCATTGTCAATCTTTAAAGATGTGTCATTACCACTAGATTTCAAGAATAAATTATCTTCAGTTAAAGCAAGGTCAGAAGGATTAGTTTGCGTAACCTTTTTAATCCTTTGAAAAAATTCTGACGAGGAAAGCTCACTAGAACTTGATTTATTACATATAGTGACGTTTTCAGGTTCAAAGGTTTTACAGTTTTTACGCAACTTGAAGAATTTAGATAATGCATATTTGGATTAGAAATATCAGCTGAAGGAGAAACACTGGGAAATATAGGGGATTTTAATGCATGTATAGCATCAACAATTGCTAGCTGAAAACCGAATTTTAACATTTTAATTTTATTGTCCTGGAAAAGATCACTTTTCTGACGTTCGTAAAGATCCTAAAAACTTTCATAAAGAAATTCAAGATTAGTAATCCATTTCCTGAGATTGACGATTTCCGCGTCTTTTTTTATGCAATCTTCCCAAGTATGGGGCTCGAAGACACTAGCCGTTTCTGCAATGCTTGTCGATTCACCTTTAATGGAACCGTAGATTTGGGGGGTAATTTTGGAATGATGGGCTGTGGTTATTTTTGCAGAATCAATCGATCCAGCAGAACTATTGTTGACATTACTCGAAGCAAAAGGTATAGTAGGGGACTTTATAATACCACTTCGAACGATCACTTCAAGTTGATTTTCGTTGGAGATAGATGAATTTTTTTCATCCGAAACAACGGGGGATTTTTGAACCTCGATAGGTTGAACCACTTCTGGTTGATTATCGATGGTATTAATCACGTCATTTTCAACCATCGACGCTCGGCATTGAACGCATAACCAATTAGGGTTTTTAAGGCGATTACTTTTTGTTATGCCAGCACAAGCAGGGTGCAACCAGGCATTACACTTAGAACACTTGAAAGACCCAGTTCCACATTTTCTGTAGCATTCATTACAAGGATGGGACATTTTAGGCTAAGGAATAAAAACAAGACAGAACTTGAATTGGAAACTATATCTTCAACTAAAACCTGGTCGCCTAAGCCAGGATTAGCACTGGTACTTGCTAAAGAAAAGTTCACAAGGCTGATCTCGCGTCTTCACTTAAAAATCACAAGCGTCATTTATTTCAAAACAAAACGTTTTGACAGGTCAAGATCTAATGGAAGATTAGATTAGAATATTAATATTTAATCAAACACTATAAACCATCAGTGATTAGAAGGAGCCACGAAGTGCTTTCTCTTGCTGCCATGGGACTGAACCAGCATCAGACAAGAAATATTCCATGAGTTTATTTCTCTGGTCCTGGTTATGTCTTGAAGAGTTGTTGCTTCCCACTCTTGTCATTTCAGAAAATCCTCCTGACACGTGTGGATTTCTAGGATAATGGGATTCTTGGGTCTCTTGGGGAATTCCTCTTGATGAAACTATAAAATTATGAAGACACACTGCAGCTATTACAATTTGCTTAACCTTTTCAGGTTGACTAATAATTTCTATTCTAAAGATTCTAAAATGCTGAATAAGAATACCAAAAGTATTTTCAATCAGTATTTGGGCAGAGGATATTCTGTAATTGAATTTTTTTGACCTTCAGTCTATCTATTTCCTGGAAATGGTCCCATTATATGTTCACTAAGGGGAAAAGCTTCATCTGCTACAAAAAAATAAGGGAAATTGTCTTGTGTCCCAGGCAAAGGTAGAGAAGATGTTAGCTGAATATTCCCATTTTGCAGACCTTTTCCAAAATCAGACCTTGAAAAAACTCCTCCAGCACTATCACTACCATAAGCACCAACATCCACAAAATTAAACTTGTAATTAGCATCATATGAAGCCAACAAAACTAAACTAAAATAACGTTTATAATTGTAATACTCTGAGCCCGAATTATTAGGACAATTGAATCCTTGTATGCTTACCATCTAAAGCTCCAATACAATGAGGCAAAGAGGTTTTTAATTTAAAAGAATTTGATATTTCAAGAAACTTCTCTGATTGAGGTTCTTGTAAATATAACGGGCACAGAACTTCTATTAGTGCAGATAACGTATCTTTGATGATTCCAAAAGCAGTTGATATTCCCACTCGGAATTCATAGTGTAAGGTTGTCATTGACACTCCAGTTGCTAAATGGCGTAATGTCAAGGCCAATTTTAGCTCTAGGGTAACTGCTTTTCTAAAGTTGGAATCTTGTTTTTTGATTAAATGTCCAACAAGATTTAGAAGCTGCAAAAACTCAGCTTTTGTGATTCTTATAAAATTGTGAAATTTTTCTTCACTGTATGTTTTAGTAAGTCCTTGAGCAGTGATACATGTCCCTTTGTAGCTCTCTCATTTTCTTTTCAGATTGGACGTACCCACATCCTTTTTTTCCTGAAAGATGCAATTTCATTAAAAGATAAAATAGAATGATATATACAGGCTAGATATTTTTATATACAAAAAGGGATTAAAACGCAATTGTTTTTTTTTTTTAATTGGAATATTTTCTTGGTGACTTTATTTTAAATTAGATTTAGCAGCTCTGGGAAAGGTCACCTCACAATACATTCTCAAGTAAGTTAGTTCCCTTGGAATTCTCACCAACTCGCGGAGTCTAAGCTAATACCTAGACAATTACAAGGTGCCTACTTTTAATATTAATATACTTTTACTATTAATAGCCTGCTATTAAATAAATTAAGAACATCAAATATAATATTAGTTTTTATGACCCTACTGAATAGACCATGTTTAGACAAAATTCGCTTTGATCAAAAACTTTTCACTAAGATTAAAAATCGAGGGCTTTATCCTATATGTTAAATAAAAATTCCAAAGAGTTTTGAGGTGAGAATTTTGTTTGTTATTCTGTTAAGGTCAGAATAGGGTATACTATATTTGTAACAAATGAATAAAATTTTGATTGAATAGCTTTTTTCATCTTTTGAAGCACCTGGAGAAGGGAAATTAAACTCCCAGGAATTAACCCAGAGCCTTGAAAATTTTTTAGGAACCTAGACAGGTATTTTTAAGTACAATATCTTCACTCAAATAATATTGACCTTTGAAGATCTTTGTGTTATAAAAGTAAAACCTTGAAAACAGGCATACTGCTTGAGTAAGGAAAAGTTTATACTTTTCCTTACTTTAGATTTAAAAGGTTTTAAAGATCTGAAAACCCATTTGTTAAAAACAGAAATAACCTTTATATGGCACAAAATTGTGCTTAAAGAATAGAAATTGTGTTTTCAAAAACAAGGACCAACGAAAAAGAGACTGAAAATAAGAAGTTAACACTAACTATTTCTGTCATATTTCTTGGCAAATGTCTCCTATCTATGCAATCTTCTGAACCTTGGAAATAAACAAAGGGGAAATATATTAGCTTGATAACATCTTTTAAGGATATTTTTTAGATCGTGGATTGATTCCTGAATGATACATTCACCTAAGTCAGCTACTTCCTGAGATAGCAAGAAACTTTTTGACAATAACTATACCAAACAAACAAATAATTTGACTAGAACTTCACCCACTAATGCTTAGTGGCATAGGTAGTTTTTCAGTTCCCAGAGTAATGTAAGCCCCACTTTTTTACAACATAAGTGAGCCTATATTTGGTAAGTTTGTTGTTTTCAACACAATTTAGCAAGGATAGAAGTGAATACATCAGTTCATGTCTTTTTTATAATCTTATTATGCTTCCAGAGTTAAACATCCCATGGTAACAAAAAGTTTAAAGTATACATATCTAAAGAAAAAACTGTTTTTGTGAGAAAAAATTGCCATTTGGATTTGATTCAGGAATGGTAATAATGTTTTTCATTAGTATTAGCAGTGAGATGTTATTATGGAAACGAATTGGCAGAAATAATAAAAACAAGACACCCCGCAAAATGATGTCAGTTTCACTGTGACGTTATTTCTTAGGAATTTCAGGCTCCTTTTAAAACTTTCTGAAAATTTGTTTTTGGTAAAATTATAGATGAGCTTCTTTTGGCTATCTCGGAAATGGGTTAGGGTATGAAAATGAAATTTCCAGTGATGAATCCTTGGCCAAAAGCATATTAGCCAAGCATATAAACTACAAATTTACTCAATTTTTAATGAAATAAATCTGCGAAGGGTGATTGGCTGATATTGGACAGTAGCTTAAACTTAATTACTCATTTTCTACTAGGTTGCCAGCTTCAGCTTAGTTTACTCTACTTTTTAGGTTTCTGCTGCTCCTCCTCCAGAAAAACAGCCAACAGCGCATGGTCTTCATCACTGCTGGAGTCAGAATAGAAAGGACGGATTCCATTTGTTTCCTCAGTACCTTCCATGTCTTTACATCTAAATATTGACTATCATGCAAATTGTTTCTTCGTCTTCTTTTAAAGGTTAAATAATATAAAAAAGCTTACGTTACGGAGTTTATGGAACTGAAAGTGTGATAGGCAAAATTTAAATGTGAAACAAATTTACTTAAGCTCCGTAGCGTAAGCCACTTAGCGTAGGCCACTTAGAGCTAATGTGAAACCGGGATAACCCTTTCATTTCGTAGGTAACCATTTGGTATCCATTCCTTCCACGTACCTAGGGTCTCTTGTAGTTCAGATACTGCTTTCGAACTTAAACATTCAGATGGTACAAGTTCAGCCCTCCGCGTTGAGATACTTTTTGCTCTCCTAAATGCCTCCGTAAGTCGTCAGCTGATCAATGAAAACAGTAGTTTTTTTTACCATGCCTAAAGAAAGAAGAAAAAGAAGGATTTATTGAAAAAAACATATCAACAAAAAAAAATTGCTGCCTCCCCTAAAAAGCAAAGCTTGTCCGTGGGGGAGGTAGAGAAAACAAAAACCTTAAAACAAAGAACACTTGGCCACGGACACCATTAATACCATCACATTAAACAATAAATACAAAATAATATCATATATTATACATCCTCTGCGAACATCATATCAACAAAACCCACACAATAAATAAATCAATTAATCAGTCCAAACTCATATTCAGCAAAAAGAAGATCCTTACGGATTGTTCAACGGACATTGGGTCACCGATAATCTTAAAATCGTTGTCCAAGTTAGTCCGTGTCTTCGTACCTCTGTACAAAATAGAAAAATAGGAAATAGACTATACATAGCCAGGCACACAAAAGTCGATACTACTCCTTGTATATTCAGACTGAACAGAGGATCTAAAGATCAATAAGTCATCAAAACAACGAAGCTGAACATCCTGCTGCAGTCCAAAAGTAAACCACAATACATAGAATTCACGAAGGCCTGCAGCCGGCAGAATTTTTAAAGTTGGGTAAATTTCTCGAACAGACATATGTGAAGATATACCGGCTAAAATTCTTACTGCATGATTTTGTAGAACTCTTATTGGTTTTAGGGTAGAAGAAAAAGTAGAGAGCCAAATACTTGAACAATAAAGTATATACGGGTGTATTAAAGAAAAATAAAGATGGTGAAGGACAGACTTGGGAAAATAATGTTGGAGTTTCTTCATTATACCGAGATTTCTCGCTAGAATTTTGCTAGTTAAAGTAACATGTTCCTTAAAAGATAGAGTTTCATCTATTACAATCCCAAGGTATTTAAAAGACGCAGTCCGTTTTATAACGCCATTGAGCACATCTAATTCCTTGATCCATGGGTAAAAGTTTGATGATCGTGAGCAAATAATAAAGTTAGACTTAGCCATGTTAATCCCTAACTTATTTACCCTCAGCCATGCTGTAATTCTATTAACTTCATGGAAATCTGCAGCAGCTCCGCTGTCTTAGCTGTGCTAATGGCTGTTGTGTCATCAGCAAAAAGTGAAACTGTTTCATTAGTCGGGTTTACTGTTAGTTCATTTATTCCATAGCAAAATTTATTTAGACAATTTGGTAAATCATTAATAAATATCAAGAATAATATAGGACCGAGAACTGATCCTTGCGGAACACCTATTTCAATACGCTTTTTCTCGGAAGAAGAATCATTTAGTTGGACATGCTGATAACGATTACTTAAAAAACTTCTTAAAAAATTTAATGATTTACCCCATCAAACCATACACCTCACACTTCTTAAGTAAAAGTTCATGATCCACAGTGTCGAAAACTTTCATTAGATCTAAAAATATACCACCTATTTTGAAACCTTTATCTAATACATCGTTAATAATAGTTGTCAAATAAATCATCTCCTGTTCCGTTGTTCTTTTTCTACGGAACCCAAATTGTGTCTCTACCAGTAACCTATGATCCTCCAAAAAACTCATCATTCTAATACTAAAACACTTCTCTAAAACACGGGAAATAATGGGTAAAACAGATATCGGTCTATAGTTTCCTGGGTCATTTTGAATGCCACCTTTATGAATTGGGGTTATATGGGCAACTTTAGAACAGTCTGGGAATCTCTCTTGACGAAAACACTCATTAATTAACCCACATAAAACTTCAGCTATAACAGGAAAAATACATTTAAGTGTTTTTAGAGTAATATGGTCGCTACCAGATGAATTACTACGAAAACCATAAATAATTCTTTTAATTTCATCAACTGTTAGAAGTTTAAGGTGAAGAGACACATCAATGGGGTCCCTCAGTAAGGACTCGGACGTTGGATCACCACTATCAGGTACAACTGACATAGCTAAATTCAGACCAATATTCGAAAAATAACTCTGAAATTCATTGCATATATACTTTTCAGAATTCAAAGTGTTTCCCATTACATTAACTAATTCATCAGGTACACCATTTATTTCTAATCCAATCACTTCTTTTATTAGTCCCCAGGTTTTCTTAGGGCATTCTTCGACCTCCTTAAACTTTTTCTCAAAATATTTCTTTTTTTCATTTCTTAAAATTGTATTCAACCTATATCGATAAATTTTATATAATTGCTTATTTTCTTGTGTTGTGTTAATTATTTGCGCTCTAAACAATTTATCTCTTACATTTATTTGCTTCAAAATCACAGGACTAATCCAAGGTTTTTTACTTGAGTGCTTTCTATTAAACGGTTTCAATATGACTACTTGACTTATCTAACTCTGCAACTTTTCATAAAATAAAACAAACTTTGGATTAGCGTCCTGAACATCGCCTAGAACATCGTACCAATCCACCTTTTCTATATCATTTTTAAGTTTTACCATCGCACTTTCTAAAGCTAGCTGAAACTCCAAAGTGGTCAGATACATCGTTGATAAGGACCCTGGTAAGACTCACGGGTACATTAGAAAGGATGTTATCCAGAAGCTTAGCTGATGTTCCCGTAATTCTTGTAGGGATATTTATACAAGGATGAAACCAATTAGATAAACTTCCATTAATAAATTCAGTGCTAGCTGATGATTGATCTATAAGGTCCTCCATAATAAAACATGGCATAGAGTTAATTGGAAGTTTCATTAATTGTTCTTCAAATAGGTCCATAAAGTCTTGGAGCAGGCTCTGTGGAGGTCTATATACTACAACAATACAAAATTTCAAATTCTCTCTAGTTATATGTAAAAAAAACGCTCGCAAACTTTCTCTCTATATATTGTAAGATCTTCTCTTATTGAAACCTTATAATCAGCCTGAATGTAAGGTGCTAGGCCTCCATGTTGGTAATACTCGCGATTCCTTACATATAAATTAGGGTCGGTCAAAAACAGGATCAGCCGCTTTGTGGCATGTTTGAAACAGGTTTGATGTAGCACGGCCGCATAGAAACAAAAATGGATTCTTGTCGAAAAGGGGCATGTTTAAGAGCTGACGTCACAAGACTTGTTTTGTTTCTTAAGCTAATACGAAGGTGATGGCATGCCAATTCTAAACCAAAAACGACTCTATCAAAATGTGGCACGTATAGACATCATGTCAAAAAACTGGTTTTTGTTTAATAAGCTAATATGAAACCAATGGTAAAAGTTCATTTGCATTGAATAATTAAGGGTTTGCTGGAATTCAGTGGTAGAGTAAGTACTTGAAATAATGATGGCAGTGAGAGATAAACCCCTTTTTAAAAAATGGATGTCTTTCCAACTTAGGATTTATAAATACCTACTTCTAAGATGTAGAATGTAAAAAAATAAAAGTAGACATTTTATTTGCAAATATATTTGTTTCCTTTATGTATAAATTATATTTTTTGGAAGGAGATTGTATAAAACATTTAGTTAAAAATTTTTGATGGTTATATTTGCAGGTACTGCAGATTATCCCACATACAGGTTTTAATGTGTCCTTCGCAGTAAAAATCAGTGACCGGTAGCACTAATTTAAGATAATTTGGGGGGGGGGATATTTTCCACTGTTTGTGTTGATCCAATAAAATACCAAAACAGGTTGTTTCAATAAGAATTCTTGCAAACAGTATTTTTATTAATCTAGAGGGCTGGTTAAAAAGTAGTTAATTAAAAATTTGAATAAACTTGACCTGAAAATCAGGAATCCTTAGCAAACTTTCACATGTCATACACTATTAACTGGGAAATTTGATGCAGGAGGCCCTTTTTAAGACTTTGGAAAAAAGGTTTAACTTTAGCGTAAAGAGCAGGGTATTGAGGAGGAGGCACCGCAAAAATATATTAATTTCTGTTTTTTTTAAGTTTTAGTGCTGCTCCTTACTTTCAGTTGAAAAATAGTTTTTCTTAAAATTTAATTTCTGATAGTTTTTCGAATAATAACGGGACACACGCCTCCCTATTCATGGCAATTTCCCCAAGGAAAACTCCCCCAAGGAAAGTTCCCACGCGCAAGATAGTACCCCCATGAATTTTGCCTCGTAAAAGTCCATGCTAACTGCCAATGCCCATCCCTCCCCCCCCCCCCAAAAAAAAATCTTGTTCACTATTCTGGACGAAAAATTCTTCCGAACTTAATCTAACTCGAAAAAATACTTGTTTTTATCTTTATTTATGATCGTTTTTTAATTCATACCAAAAATCACCTCTATGTTGAAAATTTTTCAAAGGTCCTTCCCCTCCAAAAGGAAGTTTCTTGTGTGGAAAATTTTACAGCAGAGAATTATTACTGATGATAGTTCTTCATGGATTACTTCTCATGAGATAAATGAGTAAATTTTGCTTATGAATTCAGGCAAACTTCCCCCCGTGGAAAATTTTTGTTGAAGTCAACCATCCCCCCCCCCACGATTTTCTGGCGTCCTCTTTCCCTGTTTTTTTTTATTCTTCCTTTGGAATAAACTTGTATATTTGGTCAATTATTGGCCCCTTTGTCACATTGCCCCCCCCCCCCAAAGATTTTGCTCATTGGCGCTTTTGTCACATTGCCCCACCCCTCCCACCAAGATTTTGCTATTGATCCGCCCCTGGACTAGAGCTCTCAATTGCTGATCTAATCAGCATCCTCCAGAGTCTCAGTGATCACAAGGTGGAGTTGCAGATGACGAAGGGCAGTCCCCCTTCCATATATAATAGATCCCGCTCATTTTGGGATTTAATGATACTCTAATTTCATGATAGCAGCGTAGACCAGAGATATTCCCAGAAAGCAGACCAAAAAGCAATCCAGATACATTTTTTAAAGTTTCTTTTGTCCCCCCCAAAATAAAAATTCTGGTTATGACCCGGGTGATTATACATAGTTTTTTACTTCCGTAATCCCCTTATCTCTCACTTAGAACTAATTCTGTATTTATCTGATGGTTCAATTAGAACTATGATGTTTTGGCATTAAAATGCACCATTTGGGATATTCCCCTCCCTCCCTAACTGCAGAATACTGACAGGATTCTATTGTAGACATTTAAGGGCCTTTTTAAGTTTATAGTTTGTCCACTGCTTACAGATAGGATTTGTTATTGGAAAACTTTGAAGATATTTTGTGCAAACTGCAAATCCCGAATTTTAACTGTCAGCTGTCATTTTCGTGCTTTCTTATTCATAAGAATTAACCGTACTTGTTTAGAATCTAGGTACACACGCGAGAAGTGGAGTGTCGTTAATTCTAATGAAATAAAACAAAATGGGACGAAAATATAATATTTTACAAGAAAAAATGGGATATATTTTTACACAATAGGGGAGGGGGTGGAGGTAAAGCATAGTATATGCTTTTTTTTAAACAACTCATTCACAGATTCTGAAAGGTGATACGGACCTATTTTCGTCATAACTTCGTAGGTTTATTGTGATGCTTATATTTTTGTTGAAGCTCATTAGGTGTAATAGAGATAGACTAGTAAGAGCTGCTTATTATCAGATGTTGAGTTATGGTTCGAAAACATCGTGGCCATCCCAAATTAGGTCATTACTAGACAGAGTGGGAATGCCTTACTTACGGAATGATGGTCTTGGTTCCCGTGATCTACCAACAAATTTAGTAAGCCAGGTACGACTTATCTTAGAGGGTCAAGAAATTCAGTATTGGCAAGGGCTGGTTTTAAATTCTGCTACATTGAATCATTATAATCAGGTTAAACCTAGATTTGGAGAGGAAATTTATTTTAAATTTAATTTACCGGTTATGATCTTATGTCGATGGATTCAGCTTAGGGCGAATTGCCTTCCAATCCAGAGCAGGCAAATGGTGTTCGACAGGGGGATAGTACATCCTGATGGTCGGTATGTGTGTCATCTTTGTAGGGATGAGGACAAAGATTTGGACCATTTTCTCCGAAAGTGCCCGGTGCTCTCTGATTTAAGGGAAAATTACTTACATGGGATTGTTTTGCTGCTTCCTAAAATTTTACAAAGTAGTAATCCAACCACAATATTTCGTTTTGGTGCGTACATATAGAAGGGATTAGAAAGAAGAAAAAGTTTTTGCAATTAATTATTTTTAATTATATGGAATTAAACTTATTTTCTCGATAAATTACCATAAGGTATTTTTCGCTATGTATCATGTTATTGTGTGTTTCGTAATTTGTCTGTTGTGATTTCTTTATTTTTCATAAATTTTTGTGTGTATATGGCTCTTGGGCTTTTGAAATGCACGATCTATCTATCTATCTATCTATCTATATTAAATACATGACCTAATCTAGCCTAACCTAGCTACCAAACTCCAAAAAACTGTGATTTAGTTCCCTAAGCCCTTAAAAACTAAAGTTTAAACCTTTGTCACGGAGCGAGCAACGCCTCACAAACCTGTTTATCAATAGTCGCTTTGGGATTTCGATACGGTCTTTCTTTCGTGTGTACCCATATTCTACACAAGTACCGAAAAAACTTCGGTACTTTTCACTCGAATTCAATTTTCATTCATTATTTTCTGAAAAAAATATCCTCAGAAAATATATCTTCACTGAAGAAAAATTATTCCAAAACTTTTACTATCCGCTGAAAATTCCCCCAGACAACCTCATCCCCTTCCAGAAAACTTTTGTTCAGCATGGTCAAAAATATGATAACTATGTCTTTTAGGATGACTTAATCCCCCGGAGTCCCCGGGGAGAGGGCTGAAAGTTATGAAATTTACCAAATGTCAGTAGAGAGGGGGGTGTGACTCCGAACAGTACCACGTGGTTTATGGTTTTCTCAGTGAGAATGAAAAAACAGGAATTTTCTCACTTGGAAAACCATGAATTTTGTCACATTTATGGTTGTTTTGATGGATGGATATGTGTGTTGTTCAATTTATTTGATGTTTTTCTCGGATGTCAACATCAAATTATGGATGTTTTATGGTTTTTGTCAGTGAGAATTTGAAAATCATGAATTTTCTCACATTTATGTCTGTTTTCATGGATGTTTAATGGATTTTGTCAGTGAGAATTTGAAAAACATGGGCTTTGTCACATTTAAGTATGTCAACAGCAATTCATGTTTGTTTAATGGTTTTCTCACTGAGAATGAAAAAACAGGAATTTGCCAAATGTTATGACTTTCCCGGAAACAGATAGATCATGTGTTTCATTCTCAGCCAATCAACGAGTTAGATACATCTCCCTTCTCAGCCAATCAGAGGCGTGCTTACATATTAGCGGCGGTTGGAATATAAGGAACGGGTTTTTTGCTATAGTTTTATTAGTCTGTGAATAGAATTCAAAGGAGTGAGAAGAAGAAGAAGAACAGTTTTGACTTTACTCATTTTGGATATATATTTGTGTGTGTGTTGACGATGGCGATGAGTGGAATGTTTACCCTATTAGAAGTTGATAGTGGAGTTGATGATAATAATACAAGAGCACCAAACACTGCGGTGGAAATCACGAAAGGATCACGGCTTTGTCTGGAATGGGATGCAGTATATGCAAGATATGTGATATCCTTGAGCAAATTTAAAATGGAGGATCAATTATGTTTCGCCGCTAAAGTTGATATAGCACACGTGAATAGACTTCAATGTGCTTTAAGTGCATTGGTGAAACATATTGAAGACAATAAACAGTATCGCTGATTGTACTTGCTCTGTATTATTGATGCTGTTGTAATTATTCAATAAAATTGTTTCGAAATCGAAAATGTTCTCTTTCTTTTCTGGTTAGGGCTAACGAATCAGGGTCAGTCTAGAGTCAGCAGTTGGAGTGAAAGGACTGAAAAATTAATAAATTTGAGAAAGAGATAATTAGATCAAATCTAGTGTTTATGGAAAAACATTTGATTTTGGATGATGATTTTCTCGAGTTATCTCTTAAACGCAGGATATTCTCTTGTCGGGGAACAATTGACAATATAATGAGGAGTGATTCTCCCCCATTGGACTATTGTATGAAACTTTTAAAATGCGATTCAAATGCATATAGTCAATTTATTGATATATTAAGTGGAACAAGGAAGAATCATATTGTAGGTATACTTTTGAAAATATTGCCAGTGTATTTAATGTAGATGACTCGACACATCATTCAAAGGAGTTAACTTCATAGAGCTAATCCTCTCTCCCACCATTCCCCACTACATAGAATTTATCGAACGCCTCAGACCCTCAAAGGCCCTCCTCTGGTCCTCAAAGGGCCCCCGGACCCCCAACTGTCCCCCCGGACACTCAAAGGCCCCCCAAGCTCCCAAAGGGCCACCGGCACCCCAAAGGCCCACCCAGACCCCCAAATGCCATCCGCGGGCCCCCAAAGGCACATCGAGCTCCCAAAGGACCAACGGGGTCCCAAAGGCCCTCCACCGGTCCCCAAATGTCCCCCAGGCACCCAAAGGCCCTCCCGGCCCCCCCAAGGCCCCCCCCGACCCCCCCAAGCCACCCCCCCCCCCCCAGCCCATCCCCCCGGCCCCCAAGGCCCCCCCCCGAGCTCCCCAAGGACCACCAACCCACAAGGGCCCCACAGACCCACAAAGGCACTCCCCGAGCACCCGTCTTTCGTTGATGTGTGTTGTCTGAAACCTATGATTTGGGATGTGTAGTTTGCTACTTCAGGCTTTTCTGAGCTAAGGTTTCCTAGTATTTCGTTGGTGTGTGTTGTCTGAAACCAATAGTTTGGGATGAGTAGTTTGCTATTTCCGACTTTTCATAACCGGATTTCTTAGCCTTTCGTTGGTGTGTGGTGTCTGAAACCTATGATTTGGGATGTGTGGGTTGCTATTTCAGGCTTTTCTGAGCTGGATTTCTTAGTCTTTCATAGGTGTGTAGTGTCTGAAACCTATGATTTGGGGTGGGTGGATTGCTACTTTTGACTTTTCTGAGTTGGATTTCTTAGCCTTTCATAGGTGTTTGTTGTCTGAAACCTATGATTTGGGATATGTACTTTGCTATTTCCGACTTTTCATAACAGGATTTCTTAGTCTTTCATAGGTGTGTAGTGTCTGAAACCAATGATTTGGGATGTGTGGGTTGCTATTTTTGACTTTTCTGAGTTTGATTTCTTAGCCTTTCATAGGTGTGTGTTGACTGAAACCGATGATTTGGGATGGTTAATTTGCTATTTTTGACTTTTCTGAGCTAGATTTCTTAGCCTATCATATTTGTGTCCTTTCAGAAAATTATGAATTGGGAGGTATAGTTTGCTTTTTGGACTTTTCAGAGCTAGGATTCTTAGTCACTCATAGGTGTTTGTTGTCTAAAACTTCGAGTTTGGGATGAGTAGTTGGCTATTTCAGACTTTTCTGAGCTAAGGTTTCTTAGTATTTCGTAGGTGAATGCTGTCTGAAACTTATGATTTGGGATATGTAAATTACTATTTCGGGCTTTTCTGAGTTGGATTTCTTAGTCTTTCATAGGTGTGTAGTGTCTGAAACCTATGATTTGGGATGTGTAGTTTGCTATTTTCGACTTTTCTGAGCTAGGTTTCTTAGCCTTTCATAGGTATGTGTTTTCATAACATTATGATTTGGGATGTGTAGTTTGCTATTTCAGGCTTTTCTGAGCTAAGGTTTTCTAGTATTTCGCAGGTGAATGATGTCTGAAACCAATAGTTTGGGATGTGTAATGTGCTATTTCCGACTTTTCATAACCGGATTTCTTAGCCTTCCGTAGATGTGTAGTGTCTGAAACCTATGATTTGTGATGTGTGGGTTGCTATTTCAGGCTTTTCTGAGTTGAATTCTAAATCTTCTTAAATTCAATTCCGACCTTTCTCAAAGAGATGAAAAAAATTAAAGTTCTGTTCCAAATATTTTCCCGGAAGAAGAAAAGGTCAACTTCAATTCTGAATTTTCTCAATGAAAATGAAAAAGTTATTGATCAAATCTTTTTTCCCAAAAATAATATAAAAATTTCCACTTCAGTTCAGATTTTTTCTCAAAGAGATGAAAAAATTTAAAATATTGTTCCAAATTTTTCATAGAAGATAGGAAAAGTTATACTTTGATCGTGAATATTCGAGTTCTAATCTGAATTTTACCAAAGAACACAATTCAATTCTAATTTCCACAATAAAAAATTTAAAGTTCAATTCTAAATTTTTCGGTGGAAGATAGAAAAAGTAATACCATACTTGTGAATATTTTCATGGAAGATAAAAAGTTTACTAGTTCAATTAAAAATTTTCTCAATGAAGTGAAGAAGAATTCAAGTTCTCTTCTGAATTTTACCAAAGAACACAATTCATTTCTCATTTCTCCAGAGAAAACAAAAATCTTCCTCTTCATTTCTTTATTTCACAAAGACATAAAGAAATTTAAAGTTCAATTCTAAATTTTTCGGTGGAAGATAGAAAAGTAATACCATGCTTGTGAATATTTTCATGGAAGATAAAAAGTTCTAGTTCAATTTAAAATTTTCTCAACGAAGTGATGGAAATTTCAAGTTCTCTTCTGAATTTTCTCAATGAAAAAGAAATTAGTCATTGATCATTTCTATTTTTTCCAAATAATATAAAAAATTTTCACTTTAGTTCAGATCTGACCCGAAGAGATGAAAAATTTAATATACTGTTCAAAATTTTTCACTGAAGATAAAAAAGTTCAATCTGGCTCGAAGAGATGAAAAATTTAAAATAGTGTTCCAAATTTTCTCAACAAAGTGAAGAAAAGTTCAAGTTCTCTTCTGAACTTTACCAAAGAACACACTTCAATTCTAATTTCTCCAGAGAAAATAAAAATCTTCCACTTCAGTTCTTTATTTCACAATGACATAGAGAAATTTAAAGTTCAAGTCTAAATTTTCGGTGGAAGATAGAAAAAGTAATACCATACTTGTGAATATTTTCACGGAAGATAAAAAGTTATAGTTCAATTTAAAATTTTCTCAACGAAGTGAAGAAAATTTCAATTTCTCTTCTGAAGTTTACCAAAGAACACACTTCAATTCTAATTTCTCCAGAGAAAACAAAAATCTTCCACTTCAGTTCTTTATTTCACAAAGACATAAAGAAATTTAAAGTTCATTTCTAAATCTTTCGGTGGAAGATAGAAAAAGTAATACCATACTTGTGAATATTTTTACGGAAGATAAAAAGTTCTAGTTCAATTTAAAATTTTCTCAACTAAGTGAAGAAAAGTTCAAGTTCTCTACTGAACTTTACCACAGAACACACTTCAATTCTAATTTCTACAGAGAAAAAAAAAATCTTCCACTTCATTTCTTTATTTCACACAGACAAGGAAATTTAAAGTTCAATTCTAAATTTTTAGTTGGACGATATAAAAAGTAATACCACACTAGTGAATATTTTCACGGAAGATAAAAAGTTCTATTTCAATTAAAAATTTTCTCAATGAAGTCAAGTACAGTTCAAGTTCTCTTCTGAACTTTACCAAAGAACACACTTCAATTCTAATTTCTCCAGAGAAAGCAAAAAGCTGCCACTTCAGTTCTTTATTTCACAAAGACATAAAGAAATTTAAAGTTCAATTCTAAATTTTTCGGTGGGAGATAGAAAAATTAATACCATACTTGTGAGACTAAAAATGAAGATATTTATGCAGAGTTTCAACTAGCTATGGCTAAGTTTGCTAAAGACAAGCTATTTTCTTGCGAAAACACACAAACTCAGAAAAAATGTTCCATGTTGAATTAGTACCTAAGCACTAAGACTAAAAATGAAGATATTTATGCAGAGTTTCAACTAGCTATGGCTAAGTTTGCTAAAGACAAGCTATTTTCGTGCGAAAACACACAAAATCAGAAGTAAAATGTTCAATGTTCCTATAGTACCTACGAAATTAGGCTTAAATGAAGATATTTATGAAGAGTTTCAACTACCTATGGCTAAGTTTGCTAAAGACAAGCTATTTTCTGGCGAAAACACATAAAATCAGACGAAAATTGTTCACTGTTCATATAGTACCTATGCAATTGGTCTTATATGAAGATATTTATGCAGAGTTTCATCTATCTATGTCTAAGTTTACTAAATAAAATCTATTTTCTTGCGAAAACACACAAACTCAGAAAAAATGTTCAATTTTCCTTTAGTAACTACGCAATTAGACTAAAAATGAAGATATTTATGCAGAGTTTCAACTAGCTATGGCTAAGTTTTCTAAAGACAAGCTATTTTCGTGCGAAAATACACAAAATCAGAAGTAAAATGTTCAATGTTCCTCTAGTACCTACGAAAATATGCTTAAATGAAGATATTTATGCAGAGTTTCAACTATCTATGGCTAAGTTTGCTAAAGACAAGCTATTTTCTAGCAAAAACACACAAAATCAGAAGTAAAATGTTCAATATTCCTTTAGTACCTACGCAATTAGGCTTAAATGAAGATATTTATGCAGAGTTTCAACTAGCTATGGCTAAGTTTGCTAAAGACAAGATATTTTCTTGCTAAAAAACACAAAATCAGAAGTAAAATTTTCAATGTTCATCTAGTAACTACGCAATTGGGCTTAAATGAAGATATTTATTCAGAGTTTCAACTAGCTATGGCTAAGTTTGATAAAGACAGGATATTTTCTTGCGAAAACACAAACAAAATCAGAAAAAAAGTTCAGTGTTCCTTTATAACATACACAATTAGGCTAAAAATGAAGATATTTATGCACAGTTTCAACTAGCTATGACTTAGTTTGCTAAAGACAAGCTATTTTCTTGCGAAAACATACAAAATCAGAAGTAAAATGTTCAATGTTCATTTAGTACCTATGCAATTAGTCTAAAAATGAAGATATTTATGCACAGTTTCAACTATCTATGGCTAAGTTTGCTAAAGACAAGCTATTTTCTTGCTAAAACACACACACTCATAAAAAATTTTCTTTGTACCTTTATTACCTACGCAATTAGGCTGAAATGAAGATATTTATGCACAGTTTGAACTAAATATGGCTAAGTTTGATAAAGACAAGATATTTTCGTGCGAAAACACACAAACTCAGAAAAAATTTTCAGTGTTCCCATAGAACCTAAGCAATTGGGCTTAAATGAAGAAATTTATGCAGAGTTTCAACTAGCTATGGTTAAGTTTGCTAATGGCAAGATCTTTTCTTGCGAAAACACACACAAAATCAGAAAAAATTTTCAATTTTACTTTAGTAAATACGTAATTAGACTAAAAATGGAGATATTTATGCAGAGTTTCAACTAGCTATGGCTAAGTTTGCTAAAGACAAGCTATTTTCTTGCGAAAACATACAAAATCAGAAAAAATTTTCACTGTTCCTATAGTACATAAACAATTAGGCTAAAAATGAAGATATTTATGCACAGTTTCAACTAGCTATGGCTAAGTTTGCTAAAGCCAAGATATTTTCTTGCGAAAACATACAAAATCAGAAAAAATGTTCAATGTTCCTTTAGTACCTAGGCAATTAGGCTGAAATGAAGATATTTATGCAGAGTTTCAACTATCTATGGCTAATTTTGCTAAAGACAAGCTATATTCTTGAGAAAACAAACAAAATAAGAAAAAAAGTTAAATGTAACTTTAGTAACTACGCAATTACACTAAAAATTAAGATATTTATACAGAGTTTCAACTAACTATGTCTAAGTTTGATAAAGACAATCCATTTTCTTGAGATAAAACACAAAAAATCAGAAAAAATTGTCTATGTTCCTTTAGTAACTACTCGATTAGTCTAAAAATGAATATATTTATGCAGAGTTTCATCTATCTATGGCTAAGTTTGATAAAGACAAGATATTTTCTTGAGAAAATACACAAACTCACAAAAAATGTTCAAAGTTCCTTTAGTACCTACGCACTTAGGCTAAAAATGAAGATATTTATGCACTGTTTCAACTAGCTATGGCTACGTTTGCTAAAGACAAGCAATTTTCATACGAAAACACACAAAATCTGACAAAATATTGTTAGGTTAGGTTAAGTTAGATTAGGTTAGGTTAGCCTACGTACACGCGCAGTTAGGTTAGATTAAGTTAGGTTAAGTTAGGTTAGATTAAGTTAGGTTAGGTTAAGTTAGGTTAGGCTAGGTTAGCCTACGTACGCGCGCGTACGTAGGCTAACCTAGCCTAACCTAACTTAACCTAACCTAACTTAATCTAACCTAACCTAACCTAACTTAATCCAACCTAACCTAACCTATATGCGCGCGTACGTAGGCTAACCTAACCTAATCTAACTTAACCTAACCTAACAATATTTTTTCTGATTTTGTGTGTTTTTGTATGAAAATTGCGTGTCTTTAGCAAACGTAGCCATAGCTAGTTGAAACAGTGCATAAATATCTTCATTTTTAGCCTAATTGCGTAGGTACTAAAGGAAAATTGAACATTTTTTCTGAGTTTTTGTATTTTCTCTAGAAAATATCTTGTCTTTATCAAACTTATACATTGAGAGTTGAAACTGAGCATACAAATCTTAATTTTTAGCCTAATTGCGTAGGTACTAAAGGAACAGTGAACATATTTTCTGATTTTGTTTGTGTTTTCGCATGAAAATGGCTTGTCTTTAGCAAACTTAGCCATAGTTAGTTTAAACTCTGAATAATTTTCTTAATTTTAGACTAATTGAGTAGTTACTAAAGGAACAATGAACATTTTTTCTGATTTTTTGTGTTTTCGCAAGAAAATAGCTTGTCTTTAGCAAACTTAGCCATAGTTAGTTGAAACTCTGCATAAATATCTTCATTTCAGCCTAATTGCGTAGGTACTAAAGGAACACTGAACATTTTTTCAGATTTTGTGTGTTTTCGCTAGAAAATATATTATCTTTAGTAAACTTAGCCATTGCTATTTGAAACTTTGCATAAATATCTTCATTTTTAGCCTAATTGCGTATGTAATATAGGAACACTGAAAATTTTTTCTGATTTTGTATGTTTTCGCAAGAAAAATAGCTTGTCTTTAGCAAACTTAGCCATAGCTAGTTGAAACTCTGCATAAATATATACATTTTTAGTCTAATTGCGTAGGTACTAAAGGAAAATAGAAAATATTTTCTGAGTTTTTTTGTGTTTTCGCAAGAAAATATCTTGTCTTTAGCAAACTTAGTCATAGCTAGTTAAAACTCTGCATAAATATCTTCATTTAAGCCCAATTGCGTAGGTACTAAAGGAACATTGAACATTTTTTCTGATTTTGTGTGTTTTCGCACGAAAATAGCTTGTCTTTAGAAAAATTAGCCATGGATAGTTGAAACTCTGCATAAATATCTTCAGTTTAGTATAATTGAATATTTACTAAATGAACACTGAAAATTTTTTCTGAGTTTGTGTGTTTTCGCAAGAAAATAGCTTGTCTTTATCAAACTTATCCCTAGCTAGTTGAAAGTCTGCATAAATATCATCATTTTTAGTATAATTGCATATGTACTAAAGGAAAATTGAACATTTTACTTCTGATTTTGTGTGTTTTCGCAAGAAAATAGCTTGTCTTTAGCAAACTTAGCCATAGGTAGTTGAAACTCTGCATAAATATCTTCATTTTTAGCCTAATTGTGTATGTACTAAAGGAACACTGAACATTTTTCTGATTTTGTTTGTGTTTTCGCAAGAAAATATCCTGTCTTTATCAAACTTAGCCATAGCTAGTTGAAACTCTGAATAAATATCTTCATTTAAGCCCAATTGCGTAGGTACTAGAGGACCAATGAACATTTTACTTATTATGTTGTGTCTTTTCGCACGAAAATAGCTTGTCTTTAGCAAACTTAGCCATAGCTCGTTGAAAATCTGCATAAATATATTCATTTATAGTCTAATTGCGTAGGTACTAAAGGAATATTGAACATTTTACTTCTGATTTTGTGTGTTTTTGTGAGAAAATAGCTTGTCTTTAGCAAACTTAGCCATAGATAGTTGAAACTCTGCATAAATATCTTCATTTAAGCCTAATTTCGTAGGTACTATAGGAACATTGAACAATTTACTTCTGATTTTGTGTGTTTTCGCACGAAAATAGCTTGTCTTTAGCAAAATTAGCCATAGCTAGTTGAAACTCTGCATAAATATCTTAATTTTTAGTCTAATTGCGTAGGTACTAAAGGAACATTGAACATTTGTTCTGAGTTTGTGTGTTTTCGCAAGAAAATAGCTTGTCTTTAGCAAACTTAGCCATAGCTAGTTGAAACTCTGCATAAATATCTTCATTTAAGCCTAATTGCATAGGTACTAAAGGAACATTGAACATTTTACTTCTGATTTTGTGTGTTTTCGCAAGAAAATAGCTTGTCTTTAGCAAACTTAACAATAGGTAGTTGAAACTCTGCATAAATATCTTCATTTAAGACTAAATTCGTAGGTAGTATAGGAACATTGAACAATTTACTTATGATTGTGTGTGTTTTCTCAATAAAATAGCTTGTATTTAGCAAAATTAGCCATAGCTAGTTGAAAATCTGCATAAATATCTTCATTTTTAGTCTAATAGAATATGTACTAAAGCAACAGTGAACATTTATTCTGAGTTTGTGTGTTTTCGCAAGAAAATAGTTTGTCTTTAGCAAACTTAGCCATAGGTAGTTGAAACTCTGCATAAATATCTTCATTTTTAGTCTCACAAGTATGGTATTAATTTTTCTATCTCCCACCTAAAAATTTAGAATTGAACTTTAAATTTCTTTATGTCTTTGTGAAATAAAGAACTGAAGTGGCAGCTTTTTGCTTTCTCTGGAGAAATTAGAATTGAAGTGTGTTCTTTGGTAAAGTTCAGAAGAGACTTTGAACTTTCCTTGACATCATTGAGAAAATTTTTAATTGAACTAGAACTTTTTATCTTCCGTGAAAATATTCGCTAGTGTTATATTAATTTTTCTATCTTCCACCGAAAAATTTAGAATTGAACTTTAAATTTCTTTGTCTGTGTGAAATAAAGAACTGAAGTGGAAGATTTTTGTTTTCTCTGGAGAAATTAGAATTGAAGTGTGTTCTTTGGTAAAGTTCAGAAGAGAACTTGAACTTTTCTTCACTTCGTTGAGAAAATTTTAAATTGAACTAGAACTTTTTATCTTCCGTGAAAATATTCACAAGTATGGTATTACTTTTTCTATCTTCCACCGAAAAATTTAGAAATGAACTTTAAATTTATTTATGTCTTTGTGAAATAAAGAAATGAAGTGGAAGATTTTTGTTTTCTCTGGAGAAATTAGAATTGAAGTGTGTTCTTTGGTAAAGTTCAGAAGAGAACTTGAACTTTTCTTCACTTCGTTGAGAAAATTTTAAAATGAACTATAAATTTTTATCTTCCGTGAAAATATTCACAAGTATGTTATTACTTTTTCTATCGCCCACCGAAAATTTAGAATTGATCTTTAAATTTCTATATGTCTTTTTGAAATAAAGAACTTATGTGGAAGATTTTTATTCTCTCTGGAGAAATTAGAATTGACGTGTTTTCTTTGTTAAAGTTCAGAAGATAACTTGAACTTTTCTTCACTTTGTTGAGACAATTTGGAACACTATTTTAAATTTTTCATCTCATCGAGCCAGATTGAACTTTTTTATCTTCTGTGAAAAATTTTGAACAGTATTTTATATTTTTGATCTCTTAAAATCAGATCTGAACTAAAGTGAAAAATTTTTATATTATTTGGAAAAATAGAAATGATCAATGACTAATTTCTTTTTCATTGAGAAAATTCAGAAGAGAACTTGAACTTTTCTTCACTTTGTTGAGAAAATTTTAAATTGAACTAGAACTTTTTATCTTCCATGAAAATATTCACAAGTATGGTATTACTTTTTCTATCTTCCACCGAAAAATTTAGAATTGAACTTTAAATTTATTTCTTTAAGTGTGAAATTTGTAAATGAAGTGGAAGATTTTTATTTTCTCTGGTGAAATTATAATTGAAGTGTGTTCTTTGGTAAAATTCAGAAGAGAACTTGAACTTTTCTTCTCTTCATTGAGAAAATTTTAAATTGAACTAGAACTTTTTATCGTCCGTGAAAATATTCACAAGTACGGTATTACTTTTTCTATCTACCACCGAAAAATTTAGAATTGAAGTTTAATTTTTTTATTTTGGACATTATACATGAATTGTGTTCTTTTGTAAAATTCAGATTAGAACTCGAATATTCACCATCAAAGTATAACTTTTCCTATCTTCTATGAAAAATTTGGAACAATATTTTAAATTTTTTCATCTCTTTGAGAAAAAAAATCTGAACTGAAGTTGAAATTTTTATATTATTTTTGGGAAAAAAGATTTGTTCAATAACTTTTTCATTTTCATTGATAAAATTCAGAATTTAAGTTGAACTTTTCTTCTACCTGGAAAATATTTGGAACAGAACTTTAATTTTTTTAATCTCTTTGCGAAAAGTCGGACTTGAATTTAAGAAGATTTATAATCCAACTCAGAAAAGCCTGAAATAGAAAACTACACATCCCAAATCATAGGTTTCAGACACAAAAAACCTACGAAAGACTAAGAAATCAGGTTATGAAAAGTCGGAAATAGCAAATTACACATCCCAAACTATTGGTTTCAGACAACATTCACCTACGAAATACTAGAAAACTTTAGCTCAGAAAAGCCTGAAATAGCAAACTACACATCCCAAATCATAATGTTCTGACAACACATACCTATGAAAGGCTAAGAAACCTAGCTCAGAAAAGTCGAAAATAGCAAACTACACATCCCAAATCATAGGTTTCAGACACTACACACCTATGAAAGACTAAGAAATCCAACTCAGAAAAGCCCGAAATAGTAATTTACATATCCCAAATCATAAGTTTCAGACAGCATTCACCTACGAAATACTAAGAAACCTTAGCTCAGAAAAGTCTGAAATAGCCAACCACTCATCCCAAACTCGAAGTTTTAGACAACAAACACCTATGAGTGACTAAGAATCCTAGCTCTGAAAAGTCCAAAAAGCAAACTACACCTCCCAAATCATAATTTTCTGAAAGGACACACATATGATAGGCTAAGAAATCTAGCTCAGAAAAGTCAAAAATAGCAAATTAACCATCCCAAATCATAGTTTTCAGTCAACACACACCTATGAAAGACTAAGAAATCCAACTCAGAAAAGACAAAAATAGCAAGCCACACATCCCAAATCATAGGTTTCAGACATCACACACCTGCGAATGACTAAGAAATCTGGTTATGAAAAGTCGGAAATAGCAAATTACATATCCCAAATCATAGGTTTCAGACAACAAACACCTATGAAAGTCTAAGAAATCCAGCTCAGAAAAGTCAAAAGTAGCAATCCACCCAACCCAAATCATAGGTTTCAGACACTACACACCTATGAAAGACTAAGAAATCCAGCTCAGAAAAGGCTGAAATAGCAACCCACACATCCCAAATCATAGGTTTCAGACACCACACATCAACGAAAGGCTAAGAAATCCGGTTATGAAAAGTCGGAAATAGCAAACTACTCATCCCAAACTATTGGTTTCAGACAACACACACCAACGAAATACTAGGAAACCTTAGCTCAGAAAAGCCTGAAGTAGCAAACTACACATCCCAAATCCTCGGTTTCAGACAACACACATCAACGAACGCCGGGTGCTCGGGGCGAGCCTTTGTGGGTCTGTGGGTCCCTGGTGGGTCGGTGGTCCTTTGGGAACTCGGGGGGACCTGTGGGGACGGGGGGATGGGCTTTGGGGTCGGGGGGGGCC
This sequence comes from Artemia sp. Qi Xiang Cuo, assembly GCF_049724085.1. NCBI lineage: Eukaryota > Metazoa > Arthropoda > Branchiopoda > Anostraca > Artemiidae > Artemia > Artemia sp. Qi Xiang Cuo. Next base: position 39,535,221 of record NC_142800.1, on the reverse strand, counting down.
TTGGGGGGTCGGGGGGGGCCTTGGGGGCGCTGGGTGGGTCTTTGGGTGCCTGGGGGACATTTGGGGACCGGTGGAGGGCCTTTGGAACCCCGTTGGTCCTTTGGGAGCTCGATGTGCCTTTGGGGGGCCCGCGGATGGCATTTGGGGGTCTGGGTGGGCCTTTGGGGTGCCGGTGGCCCTTTGGGAGCTTGGGGGGCCTTTGAGTGTCCGGGGGGACAGTTGGGGGTCCGGGGGCCCTTTGAGGACCAGAGGAGGGCCTTTGAGGGTCTGAGGAGCTCGATAAATTCAAGGTGGAGGGAAATGGTGGGAGAGAGGAGTAGCTCTCTGACGTTACCTCTTTCAAATGATGGGGGAGCCATCTACATTGAATCAATTGGCAATGTTTTCAAATGTATATCCACAATATGATTCTGCTTTGTTCCAATTAATATATCAATAAATTGACTATATGCATTTGAATCGCATTTTAAAAGCTTCATACAATAGTCCAATGGGGGGGGAATCGCTCCTTATTATATTGTCATTTGTCCCTTGAGATAATATCCTGTGTTGAAGAGATAACTCGAGAAAATCATCATCAAAATCAAATGTTTTTCCATAAACACTAGATTCGATCTCATTCTATCTTTTTCAAATTTATTTATTTTTCAGTCCTTTCACTCCGACTGCTGACTCTAGACTGTCCCTGATTCGTTAGCCTAACCTGAAAAGAAAGAGAACATTTTCGATTTCGAAACAATTTTATTGAATAATTACAACAACAACAACAATAATACAGAGCATGTACAATCAGCGATACTGTTTATTGTCTTCAATATGTTTCACCAATGCACTTAAAGCACATTGAAGTCTATTCACGTGTGCTATATCAACTTTAGCGGCAAAACATAATTGATCCTCCATTTTAAATTTGCTCAAGGATATCACATATCTTGCATATACTGCATCCCATTCCAGACATAGCCGTGAACCTTTCGTGATTTCCACCGCAATGTTTGGTGCTCTTGTACTATTATCATCAACTCCACTATCAACTTCTAATAGGGTAAACATTCCACTCATCGCCATCGTCAACACACACACAAATATATACCAAAATGAGTAAAGTCAAAACTGTTCTTCTTCTTCTCACTCCTTTGAATTCTATTCACAGACTAATAAAACTATAGCAAAAAACCCGTTCCTTATATTCCAACCGCCGCTAATATGTAACCAGGCCTCTGAGTGACTGAGAAGGGAGATGTAATCGACTCGTTGATTGGCTGAGAAGGAAACACGTGATCTAACTGTTTGAGGGAAAGTCAAAACAGTTGGTAAATTACTGTTTTTCAGTCTCACTGAGAAAACCATTAAACAAACATGAATTGCTGTTGACATACATAAATGTGACAAAGCCCATGTTTTTCAAATTCACACTGACAAAATCCATTAAACATCCATGAAAACATACATAAATGTGAGAAAATTCATGTTTTTCAAATTCTCACTGACAAAAACCATTAAACATCCATAATTTGATGTTGACATCCGAGAAAAACATCAAATAAATCGAACAACACACATATCCATTCATGAATACATACATAAATGCGACAAAATTCCTGTTTTTTCAAGTGAGAAAAGTCCTTTTTTTTCATTATCACTGATAAAACCATAAACCACTTGGCGCTGTTCGGAGTAGCAACCCCCTCTCTACTAATGTCAACATATAGCATTGGTTATTGGGAAGTATACAGACGTTTTCAGGGGGATTTTTTCTGGCAGTTGGGGGGGGGGGTCGGGGTGATATGGGAGAATCTTTCCATGAAGGAAGTTTTCATTGGGAAAGGGACATTGCTATGAAGGGGGTGCCACATTTCCAAGCATTATTAAAGAAAAAGATCAGAAATTGAATTAAAAAACGCAAGTTTTTCAACTGAAAGTAAGGAGCACCATCAATACTTAAAACGGAAAGAAAATATTACGTATATGATTGGGTTCAACCCCTAGTCAATACCTCGCTCTTCAAGGCAAAGAATTTTAGTACTTTCATAAGAGCTATTTATTCTAATTAACGGCCTTTGAGATTAAGGAGTCATTTTTAAAGAATTGGAACAAAATTCGTACTTTAGCTTAAAGAGCAAGGTATTGAGTAGGGGGCGAACCCCCTAATATACGTATTAAAAATCAATGAATATAGAAGTTCGGTACGTAAGTTAATTCGTAAGTTACCTATGTTTATTACTAATCAAAACGTTTGTAAATAAAATTTAACAACTTTCGAAAAAGCCATTTAACAAAAAAAATTAAAATTAATGTACAAATTTTGTTTTAATTATTCATGTGCGGTGAGCCAAAATCAAAACCTGCATTAATTCAAAAACGTTCAAAAAATAAATAAAAAAAAAAGTTTTTTTAACTGAAAGTAAGGAACGACGTTAAAACTTAAAACGAAAAGAAATTATTTCGTATATGAAAAGGTCTGTGCCCTCCTCAACGCCTCGCTCTTTACGGTAAAGTTTGACTTTCTAACAACTCTATTCTTTTTTAAAAAATAACAAAATTTAGCGTAAAGAGCAAGGCGTTGAGGAGGGCACAGCCACTTTCATATACGGAATAATTTCTGTTCGTTTTAAGTTTTAACGTCGCTCCTTACTTTCAGTAAAAAAAAACTTGTTTTTTTTTAAATTTAATTCAGTAAATTGCAAAGTATGTTCTGGCCTTTGGAATGCATAGGGGTTTTGACAGTGCCGTAATTTCTTCAAAATCCTGGGCGGGGGGTGGTGGTGGTGGTGGTAAAGCTGGAGCCAATTTATCCAAATTAAGTGAAAATAACAGTGAATATTTTTTTTTGGGGGGGGGGGGTGCAACAGAAACAAAAAAAATAAACAAAAATGCCAAATTGATGTGTACTCCCTTATAATTTCTGGGAATACTTCTGGTGTACGCTGTTGCTATGAAAGTAAAGAATAACATTAAACCCCAAAATGAGCAGAATTTTTTCCGTATAGGAAAGGACTATCCCTTCCTCATCCACACCTTTGCCTCATGGTCACAAAAGCTTCAGAAGGTGCTCACTAGATCGGAAATTTAGAGTTCAAGTACTTTTTTTACAAGTCGAAAGTGATTGTAGATCAATGAGCTGCGGGAGGGGGGGGTGTTTTCTGAGGGAAAGAACCTTCTACGGTTGATTTTAATGTAAGAGGAGATAATTTTATCATGCAGGGAGAGCCCCATTTACCATCATTATTTGAAAAACGATCAGAAATTAAATTTAAAATAATTTTTTTCAACTGAAAGTAAGGAGCGACGTTATTACCCAATACGAACATAGATTAGTTTTATATAGCGGGGGTTTTCCCAGGGGCTTCGTTTGATGGGGCCAGGTGGAGGCAGTTTCCCCCTCTCCCAGTAATGTGGAGAAGAAAATTATTATATATCCGATTCCCGTTGACTGTCCCCCCCCCCAATAAAATGCTAGAGATTTACCCCTGGATTTCCCTCCTTCTTGATACGTTGCTCTTTACGCTAAGGCTTGACGGTTTTTAATTTGTCTCAATTTATTTAAGAATGACTCTTGAAACGCAAGGGCCGTTTAATTAGAAGGATGAGCTTTTTCATAAGCACTAAATAACTTTAGTGCGAAGAGCAAGGTATTGAGGATGGGCGCAACCCCCTCATATATGGAATAATTTATGCTCATATTAAGGTTTTACTTCGCTTCTTACTTTCAGCTCAAAAATAACTTTTTCAATTTGATAAATAATAAAACATTGGAGCCTAATGGTTCTTTACTATAAACAATTCCTTTGTTAAAGAAAAAAAATATAGAAGAAGTTCCCTTTCTGAAAGTATTTTACAAGACGTCATGTATCTTCTAAATCACCTTAAATCTTAATGAGTTGTTCTCAAACTGTGGTACGCGTACCTTTGGGAGTACGCCATAGTTTTTTAGGGGGTACGAGACCGGCCAATAAAAAATAAAACAACCTTTACCTCTAGGACTGACAATTTCATTTATATTTTAGCTATAGTTTACTTAGTACCGTTAACTGAGAAAGGGTACCTAAAACGTTTTGTGGGTAAAAAGGGGTACAGTGTCTAAATAAGGCTTAGAACCACTGATCTTGATAATAACAAAATTCTTTCAATTTGCTTGCGTTGAAAACTTTTCCTTTTAATTCAGATGTTAAAAGGTTATATGTCTGTTTGTTTGGGTAAAATCGACAGAACTAAAGATTCTATGATCATAAGATTAGAGATTGAAGATATTTTAATAAATATCTATAAATAAATAGGAATAAATATCAGCAAATGTATATTAAACTGACAATACACATTCACTTGGAATTTTTTTCAGTAAAGTGCAAATTATGTTCTGGCCTTTGGAATGCATAAGGGGTTTTGACAGTGGCGTAATTTCGTCAAAATCCTGTGAGGGGTGGAATTGGAACGAATTTTCCAAAATTAAGTGAAAATGACAAGGAAAAGTGAAAAATTACTATAAAGGCAAAGATATTAAAAAAAACTGACCTGTTTCACAGGATACTTGAATTATGCAGGCTTATCTTAGTTTTGACAAGATTTTTCGCAGAAACTAGATTTCTGCTGGGGTGAGGGGCAAACTGAGGTCTAGGGAGGTCTTTGGTACTGGAGAGGAAGTTGCCCCCCATGTCCCACATCAAATTACATCCCTGGGTTTTGAGCCCTACTCATGTTAATTTCTGCTCGTTTTGACTCTGACTCGGTTATTTATAGTAATTAAATAAAAAAAACAAGTTTTTTTAACTGAAAGTAAGGAACGACGTTAAAACTTAAAACGAACAGAAATTATTCCGTATATGAAGGGGGCTGTCCCCTCCTCAACGCCTCGCTCTTTACGCTAAAGTTTTTATATTGTTTAAAAAAATAGAGTTGTGAAAAAGTCAAACTTTAGCGTAAAGAGCGAGGCGTTGAGGAGGGGACAGGCTCCTTCATATACGGAATAATTTCTGTTCGTTTTAAGTTTTAACGTCGTTCCTTACTTTCAGTTAAAAAAACTTGTTTTCTTTTATTTAATTTTTGAACGTTTTTGAATTAATGCAGGTTTTGATTTTGGCTCACTGTACATGAATAATTAAAACAAAATTTGCATATTATATTTGGTTAAATGGCTTTCTCGAAACTTGTTTAATTTTATTTACGAACGTTTTTATTAGTAATAAATATACGTAACTTAGAATTAACTCACGTAACGAACTTCTATATTCATAAATTTTTAACACTTATATTAGGGGGTTCGCCCCCTAGTCAATACCCTGCTCTTTAAACTATAGTTCGAATTTTTTTTCCAGTTCTTTAAAAATGACCCCTTAATCACAATCAGTTGATCAGTTGAAAAACTTGTTTTTTTTTATTTAATTCCTGATCTTTTTCTTTAATAATGCTGGGAAATCCGGCGCCCCCTTCATAGCAATGTCCCTTCCCCCATGAGAACTTGCGTCCTGGGAGGATGCTTCCATATAGCCCCCGTCCCTCTCCTTCCCCCACCTACCAGAAAAAATCTCCTCTGAAAAAGTCTGTATACTTCCCAATAACCAATACTATATGTTAACATTGAGTAAAGTTCATAACTTTCAGCCCTCCCCCTGGGGACTTTGGGGGATCAAGTCATCCTAAAAGACATTTTTATCATATTTTCGACCATGCTGAACAAAATGGCTATCTCAAAGTTTTGATCGGGTGACTTTGGGAAAAAAATGAGCGTGGGAGGGGGCCTAGTTGCCCTCCATTTTTTATGTTCACTTAAAAAGGATACTAGAACTTTTAATTTCCGTTCGAATGAACCCTCCCACGATACTATAGGATCATTGGATCGATACGATTACCCCTGGGGAAAAAAAACAAACAAACAAACAAATAAACACGCACCCGAAATCTTTCTTCTGGCAAAAAATGGAAAATTCCACATTTTTGTAGACAGGAGCTTGAAACCTCTACAATAGGGTTCTCTGATACGCTGAATATGATGGTGTGATTTTCATTAAGGTTCTATAGCTTTTAGGGGGTCTTTCCCCCTTTTTTCGAAAATCAGCCAAATTTTCTCAGGCACGTAACTTTTGATGGGTAGGATTAAACTTGATGAAACTTATATATTTGAAATCAGAATTAAAATCTAATTCTTTTGATGTATCTATTGGTATCAAAATCCCATTTTTTAGAGTTTCGGTTACCATTGAGCCGGGTCGCTCCTTACTTACAGTTCGTTACCACGAACTGTTTGATATGTTTACATAACTGCCTGATTGTCCTTTTTTACTGTCGTCTGCAGGATCCCCGGGAACTCCAAGTTACCAACTTCAAAATACTTTCGCCTTAAAAGAGACAGTTGCTGGCACTCGGTGAGAATATGGGCCACATCATCAATACCTAGGTTACATATGGGGCAAGAGCAATCCGCATCTGCGTTATATGCATAATGAAAAATGTCCCAATTTTGGCTTAACTTGCAAGGAAGCACATGCCATTTCTTTAATAGAAATGTAATATTCTTTAATATAAATCAAAATATAAAATTTCGAGGAAGCTCAACTAAATGATAAATACTAGCAGGCATAGAAGAAATGGGAGACTTCTGAGCCCGTGTCCATCCCCCAAATCTTGATTTTTATCCATCATTCCTTGTATTTTCTATATAACTCCTAATATTTGGCATTTTCTTTAAAGTTGTACTTCCTTCCCTCCCGAAAAAGAAAATTAGCATGATTTTATGTTTAACAGCTAGTCGATGTTTTAATTTCATACTATTCTTCATCTTCTTCTTGAAGATGACATCTTTTTCAAGAGAGAGACGCTCCCTCTCCTGCTGTCTTTAAGAAAGATTCAGCCACAGAACTACACTATCTAGTTCCGCTCCTGTGAGCGCATAACATATTGTAAATTTGTATATCCCGATCACATCCATATTAAAGTTAATTTGAAGAATCCAAAAGCGTTTTGGCAAGACGTTTAAAACTACGCTTTTAATTGTTCTGCATGCCAGGAAAAAAAACTTGTTTTAAATGTAATTGGTTTGCCCGCAATGAACAAAACTGGTATAGTGATATGCAATTAATTTTTTTTCGAACATGATGATATAGAATGCATCTCTCAAGGTTACTGAATTAGTTAAACAACTAGTTAAAACCTTCATTTTTGTCTTTTTTTGTACTAATCATTAAAACCTGGGGGGAAGTAGGGAGGGGGGAGTATTTTCTTCCCTTTGGAGACCATAAATGTATAATTAGAGCAGAACTTGAAATATCCAGAAAAACCGGAACCGGTGTTTTCCTCCCAAAAAATTCCCCAGTGGAACAATTCCCCTCCCCCAGTGGAAAATCCCCCCCATAAGAAGTTCCCCCACATGCAAATTGAGCAGCCACAGAGAAAGTATAAAATAGGCATCAGAAAATGTGAGTCAGATGTCCTTAAGTGCAACAAAAGCACCAGATATCAAAAAGAAGTTGTAGAACAGGGGCTGGCTAGTCTCCGATCGCTTTCAACTAAGAAAAGACTAGAACTCTCAATTTCCGATCAAAGGAGCATCCTTCAAAGTTTCTAAGGCCACGATGGAGGGGGGTTAAGATTAAGGAAGGGGCATTCTCCTCCTATATGGAATAATTTCCGCTTATTTTGGAATTTAATGTTACTCTTTACTTTCATAATAAAAAGAAATATAGAAATATATTCAGAAATCAAGAGGGATTAAATATCAATTTCTACTTTGTCTGCAAGATACTTTTGTCTGCAAATTTTCTGCTTTGATTGCCTGATTAACCCTCCTGAACAGTCTTCCTCTGACTATGGACCACAAACCAGCCTAGAGGCTTGGCTTACGATCTTAAGAAAGGCAAAACCAAGAGCCAGACCTTTGCATCTCTTCAAGTTTGGTGGAGATGTTACGTCCCCTCCTGATGGATGTGCTGACGAGGAAAATTTAAGAACTTTCTCTTCTCCTTCAGATATATAATTCGTACTAGTTACGGAAAATACATAGCAAGGACAGCCAAAAATTATTCTTGACAAGTTTGGTCGAGATTCAACAACCATTTTTCATAAATGTACAAATGACAAGAACTGAGTGACCTCCTTCTCTTTTCTCATACATGTAGGATTGTCACTTGACATCCAGGCAAAACGAAGATACTAGTACTTACTACTGACCAAGTTTTGATGAATTTCAACAACTCCTCCCGGTAGATCCGCGATGAAGATGTTCTGGGGCCTCCCCATCCTGCTTGAGAGTCAGATAACATTCAGACTTGTTCCAGCCTAGTTTCTGGGGCCAATGTTTATGTTCATACAAGATTTCAGGAAAATCTATTGAACTCAGGAAATTCATGAAACTCTAGTGAATTGTTGAAAACAATCCTAAAAGCTCCTCGTCCAGTTTTATTTCCAAAAGTTGTTTTATAGTTTTCGCTTATTAAGGGGCTTGGAGAGGGAGCATATAAGAGAAGGGATTATAAACATTCATGGAAGGATTTTTGCCCATTAAGATTAGAATGGTGGCCTACACTTGCTTTCTCACTCAAGTCATCCAATATTTTATGGCTTTTAACTACCAAGAAAACGTGAAATTATAAAATATCCTGATATTTTAGTAGGAAAATAAATGTTTTGATGTAATCAGAATCCTTAAGAAAAATATCATACCCTTGCTTAAAATTTGAACTAATTGCGCTTCGGCAGCTAAAACCCGGAAGACATTCCCAGCCAAAAAAAATAATTTGAGGTAAATGTACAATGTGTGGTAATACTGAAATGTGTGCTTTGCTGAAAACACAAATTCGAACCAACAAACAGGATGCTAATTTTGGAGCAGAAAAAAAATACTATTTTATAAACCTCTCAATAGTCTTCCAGCGACCATGATATTGATAATTTTTGGTATACAATTTTAATTCTCTAAAAAGCTCAAGCAAGCTTAGTTTTCAGCAACAGGCTAGTTTTCCGAATTCTGCAAATATTAGAAAATATCACGAATCAGTTATTTGAGCTATTTAAGCATACACAATAAACCTCATAAAAAGGTTTATTAAGGTTATTATAAACATCATAAAAGCTATATTATAGGCTTCTTCTTTTAATTAAATAAAAAAAAACAAGTTTTTTAAACTGAAAGTAAGGAGCGACATTAAAACTTAAAACGAACAGAAATTATTCCGTATATGAAAGGGGCTGTCCCCTCCTCAACGCCTCGCTCTTTATGCTAAAGTTTTTTATTGTTTTAAAAAATAAAGTTGTGAGACAAAGTCAAAATTTAGCGTAAAGAGCGAGGCGTTGAGGAGGGGACAGCCCCTTTCATATACGGAATAATTTCTGTTCGTTTTAAGTTTTAATGTCGCTCCTTACTTTCAGTTTAAAAAAATTGTTTTTTTTATTTAATTTCTGATAGTTTTTTAGTTAATGAAGATTTTATTTGAATAAAAATTTTAATTTTATTTTCCTAAATTGATGTATTTAAAAATTGACTAACGTAACTAAATTCTATATTCGTATATTTTTCTTCTGTCAAAAAATACAAAGTTGCAGATTTTTGCAGATATAAGCTTTAACCTATGTAATAGGGTTTTCTGATACGCTGAATCTGACGGTGTGATTTTCATTAAAATTCTTGCTCTTGTAGGGGCAAAATTCCGTTTTTAAAAGTTTCGATTACTATTGAGCCGTATCGCTTGTTTTTTTATTGTTTTTTTTATTACTTATATGTTATTACGTATATGAGGGGGTTCTCCCCTTAGTCAAAACCACTAAGTGTAATTTAAAAGTATAAAAAAAAATTGATACACAACCCCTATAGTCACAAATGCCGTGGCGTGAGAATGTAGATCACTTTTTAAAGCTCTAAAAAAACTGTCTCGCAAAGCGTGGGGTATTAAATTGGGGGAGAACCCCCTCAAATACGTTATAATTTCTGTTGGTTTTAAGTTCTAATATTCCTTCTTACATTTCAGTTGAAAAAACTTTTTTTTTTATTTAATTTCTGCTCGTTTTTTAAATAATGCTTGGAAATCCGGCGCCCCCTTCATAGAAATATCCCTTACCCCAAAGAAACATCCTCTACGGAAATATTCTTCAGAGTAACTCCCTCCTCTAGCCCCCCCTCCAGAAAAAATCCTTCCTGAAAATGGTTGTATGCTTCCCAATAACCAATAAATAATGCTGGCAAGTCCGGCGCCCCTTTCATGGCGATTTCCCTTCCCCCATGAAAACTTCCTTCATGAACAGATCCTCCAACATAACCCCCGACCCACCCTTCCCTCCCACTAGCAGAAAAAAACCTCCTGAAAACTTCTGTATACTTCCGAATAACCAATACTATATGTTAACATTGGGTAAAGTTCATATCTTTTAGCCCTCCCTCTGGGTACTTCGGGGGATTAAGTCATCCCAAAAGACATATTTATCATATTTTCGACATTGCTGAACAAAATGGCTATCTCAAAATTTTGATCGGGTGACTTTGGTAAAAAAAATAAGCGTGGGAGGGGGCCTAGTTGCCCTCCATTTTTTTTGGTCACTTAAAAAGGGCACTAGAACTTTTAATTTCCGTTCCAATGAGCCCTCCCACGATATTCTAGGACCACTGGGTCGATACGATCACCCCTGGGAAAAAAAAAACAAACAAACAAACAAATAAACAAACAAACAAATAAACACGCATCCGTGATCTTTCTTCTGGCAAAAAATGCAAAAATCCACATTTTTGTAGATAGGAGCTTGAAACCTCTACAGTAGGGTTCTCTGATACGCCGAATATGATGGTGTGATTTTAATTAAGATTCTATAACTTTGAGGGGGTCTTTCCACCTTTTTTTGAAAATCAGCCAAATTTTTTCAGGCGCGTAACTTTTGATGGGTAGCTCTAAACTTAATGAAAGTTATATATTTGAAATCAGCATTGAAATCTGATTCTTTTGATACCATTGAGCCGGTTTCGGTTACCATTGAGCCGGTTCACTCATTACTTACAGTTCGTTACCACGAACTGTTTGATTTCTGTTCGTTTTGGGTTTCATTTATTTAATGAGGATGATTGGTAGTAGTTTTATGCTTGGCCGATCATTTGATTCTATTTCGCTCATTTTTAGTATAACGGAGTTCATTTGTAGTTTTTTGATTTTGAATTGAAGTTATCAAGTATTTTGGAATAGGTTGCATAGGTTGCATCAAGACGCTGGATAATTGTAGACAGAGAAAAGCCAAGACAGATAGTCCAAGTAATTGAGAAGACTTCCTTTGAAAGATTATTTTATGGAAAAAGTTTTTTTATTTAATATTAATAGAAAACGAACACAAATTAATTTTAAAGAATTTTTCCACAAAACAAATTTTTCAAAGAAAAGTAAAGAGCTCCATTGAGCCAAACATGGGCAGAAATAAATTCAAATAATTTTCAGGTTTTGCTTTTAATCTAACTACTTTTACCTTGCTTGCTTAAACTTGGTTCACCCGGTTCTAGGAGTTTACCCCCCCTCCCAGCATTTAGCACCCTAAAAAATACCCCCTCTAGAAAATAGTTCTCCCCCCTCCATGGAAAATACCCCCGTGGAAAATACTTCATCAGAAAATATCCCTAAGAAAATACCCTCCCCCCCCCAGAAAATACCCCCAGTGGGAAATAAGACTTTCCAAATTTTATATTTTTATTTTGGTTTTGTTTTTTTAATTTTCTCTAGGGGAAATCAATTTTGTTTCTTGTGTATTATAGGCCACTCAATCAAATTAACGCTTTGTAAAACTCGAAAAAATTTGGTTTCTTAGTTCATTTCTTTCAACTTGGCGTCAGACAAGACAAAGACAAGTGACAGAATACTTGAGAACTATATAAATTTTTGGCTATATATTTGCAAAAAAGGGGGGTGGGTAAAGTATTTGGACAGTTTGAAGTCAGAAAACAATCCTTGCTTCATAATATGCAGAATAATTATGCCTAACACATTTTTCAGGCAGACTCGCTATGCTTTATCCCTCCCCCACTTAATGTGCAAATATATAGCCCAAATTTGTTTCTAAAGTAGCGAAGAAACTCAATAAGAAATCGGTTTGTTCTCGAGTTTCACACATTGTTAACGTCGTGTACTATACGCCACTTACTCAAGTTTACGATTCACAAGTTTTACACAGTTTTACAATTTTAAATATTTTAGAGAGCGTAGACTTTAGTTAGTGGCGTATAATACACAAGTACCAAAATTTCTTCCCCCTACGGAAAAAAAACAAAAGTCATATAAAATTCTCAAATTTTGAAAAACTTATTTTTCAACAGAGGGGGGGGGGGTCTTTTCTGCTGGTTACTTACGGGGAGGGCGGTGTTTTCTGTGGGGGGTATTTTCTGGGGGATATTTTTAACCGGGGAATGGGGGTATTTTCCAAGGGGGGTAGATTTAGCGGACAGCTTCGAATGTCCAAAGGTGTGGATGTCCAAAGGTGTCCAAATGTCCAAAGGTGTCCAAAAATGTCCAAAGGTGTTAAAAAAACAAGAATAATTAAAACAAAATTTGCATATTAATTTTACTTGAATTTGGTTAAACGGCTTTCTCGAAACTTGTTTAATTATATTTACGAACGTTTTTATTAGCAACAAATATACTTAAATTACAAATTAACTTACGTAACGAACTTCTATATTCATAGATTTTTAATGACTATATTTGGGGGCTCACCCCCTATTCAATACCTTGCTCTTTAAGCTAAAGTTCGAATTTTGTTACAATTCGTTAAAAATGATCCCTTAATCACAAAGGCCGTTAATTAGAATAAATAGATCTTATGAAAGTACTAAAAATTCTTTGGCTTGAAGAGTGAGGTATTGACTAGGGGTTGAACCCAATCATATACGTAATATTTTCTGTCTGTTTTAAGTTTTGATGGTGCTCTTTACTTTCAGTTGAAAAACTTGTTTTTTTTTATTTAATTTCTGATTTTTTTCTTTAATAATGCTGGGAAATGCGGCACCCCCTTCATAGCAATGTCCCTTCCCAATGAAAACTTCCTTCATGGCCCGATCCTCACATATAACCCCCGACCCCCCCAAAAAACAAAAATACTTTTGTTTAATGAGCAAGGTGTTGAAAAGGTGTTATATTTGTTTTAAGTTTTAAACTTGCTCCTTACTTTAGATGAAAACCCTTTCCTACTTGTTTAATTACATTTCATGAAACTGTAAAGTTATATGAAAACAGTACTTTTGGTAACGCAGAAAAAAAAAATCAGTATTTTAATTTTTTCTGTTTGGAATTTGATGGGTAATTAAACAGCTTTCGTGAAAGTCATTTAGCCAAATAAAAGTAAAACTATTATGCGATTTTTTTTTTAATTATTTATGTACGATGAAACAAAATCGAAACATACGTTAATTAAAAAAATTTCAAAAATTTAACAAAAAAAAGGTTTTTCTAATTGAAAGTAAGGAGTGACATTAAAACATAAAATGAACAGAAAATTTTTCCTTATATGAAAGGGACTGTCCCCTCCTCAACGTCTCGCTCTTTACGCTTAATTTTTTTTATTTTTTAAAAAAATAGAGTTGTGAGAAAGTCAAACTTCAGCGTAAGGAGCGAGACGGTGAGGAGGGGACAGCTTTATTTACATGTATACAAAAAAGGTACAATGGATGGTTAGTTCAGAGCTAATACTCAATCTAAGTGTTGTATCTTCGCAACATTAAATCCTGCAAGACTCTGGAAAAAAAAACAGCAACCACAAAAAGTACACACCAACATACTACGGTATTTTCTTCTGTTAAAAATTGCAATAGACAGCAATATTGCCGATATGAGCTTTAAACATCTACATTTTCATTCTGATGGTGTGGTTTTCATTAAAATTATATGACTTCAAGAAGGTCTCTCCCACTTTTTCAGAAAATTTTTAAATGATCCGTATCTTTGGAGATTTCGTATTTAACATAATTAAGAATATATATTTAGAAAAAGAATAATAATAAAATTATTTCTAAACTTCTAGTGTGAACATCTCAGTACATAATGTCAGGTTATTTTTAACCCACACCCAAAGCGAATTCGAGAAAATTTGCAAAAAGTTTTCAAAAGGGCCCCCCCCCCAAAAAAAAAACACGAGATCGGGCGTGATTTATATTTATATTATGCCTAATCTACTAGACAAAAGCCAGTGAGTGTTCCCGCGCACGTGTATTCGAAGTAATTCATTTGTTTTATTTTATCACAGGTTGCAAGAATTAAAGGCAAGCGATGGTAGGACTGGATTCAATCAAGTTGATTCGCTTTATTTGTAATGAAATTAAGCTGTGTTTGGTGATCTGTGTTTACGTATCAGCTATAATCAGGGAGGGGGGGGTGAGTCATTGATTAGGTGGGGTAGGTACGGTGGTTTCATATACGTTCAAAAATTAAATTAAAAAAAGTTTTTTTAATTGAAAGTAAGGAACGAAATTAAAACTTAGAACGAACAGAAATTTTTCCTAATATGAAAGGGGCTGTCCCCGCCTTCACGGCTCACTCTTTGCGCGCAAAATTTATTGTTTAAAAAAATATATTTGTGTGACAGAGTCCAACATTAGCGGAAATAGAGAGACGTTGAGGATGGGACAGCCCCTTTCATATATGGAATAATTTCTGTTATTTTAATTTTGCCTGTCGCTACTAAAAGAAAAAAAAAAAAATTTTTTTTTTTTATTTTTATTTCCAGTTTTTGACTACCTTTATTGTTTGTTAGTGGCTCACCAAATAATTAAAACAAAATTACCCCCCCCCATGGAAAATACCCCCCATTAAACATTAGACTTTTAAAACTCTGAGATTTTCATTTTTGTTTTATTTTTTTAATTTCCGTCGCAGGCAGGACGGTTGATAATTGTGTCTTATACTCCACTCACTCAAGTTTACGCTGTGCCATATTTTATAACACACCAGTTTTTTCGTTAGTTTCTTCGTTACTTTAGAAATAAATTTGGGGTATAGATTTGCACATTGAGGGAGGGGGGGGGGTAAAGTATAGCAGGTCTGTATGCAAAATGTGTTTGGTTCAATTATTCTGCATATTAGATAGATAGATAGAGAAGCGTATTTTAAAGCGAAATATACGGCCATGAACAGAGTACAATAACATAAATGAAAGGCTCAAATAACATAAACTTTGATCAGCGATCATCATAGAACACTTAAATGAAACACTACTTAAACCTAATAATAGTAATTAACACTTAGAAAAACGGTCATTGAAAAAAAAACAGTTAAACAAAAAATTACAGTTACTTTTTACTGGGATTTTTTTTTTTAATTAACAAAATTTTCAGATACCTCACTAATCTTCTTTAATTTTTTAGTGGCCATACCTAGAAAGGATCGCCTTCTGACTTCAAAATGTCCAGATACTTTATCCCCCCCCCCTTATGTGCAAATATATAGCCCAAATTATATATTTCCCGTATATTCTGTCACTTGTCTTTGTCAGTAGAGAGGGGGGTGCGACTCCTACGATTCACCCCTGCTGCCACCTTCAACTTTCAGACATAATTTATGTCTGTTTGTTGTCAGTGAGAATGAAAAAACAGGAATTTTGTCACATTTATGGATGGATGGATGGATGGATGGATGGATGGATGGATGGATGGATGGATTGTTGGATGGATGGATGGATGGATTGATGGGTGGATGGATGGATGGATGTATGGATGGATGGATGGATTGATGGATGGATGGATGGATGGATGGATAGATGGATGGATAGATGGATGGATAGATGGATGAATGAATGATTGGATGAATGGTTGGATGTATGGATGGATGGATGGATGGATGGATGGATGGATGGATGGATGGAGGGATGGATTGATGTATGTATGGATGGATGGATGTATGGATGGATGTATGGATGGATGGATGGATGGATGTATCTATGTATCGATGGATTGATGTATTTATGTATCGATCGATGGATTGATGGATGGAGTGATGGAGGGATGGATGGATGTAGGGATGGATGGATGGATGGATGGATGGATGGATAGATGGATGGATGGATTGATGGTTGGATGGAGGGATGGATGGATGGATGGATGGATGGATGGATGGATGGATGAATGGATGGATCGATGGTTCTTTCAATTATTTCGGTGAGAACAGTTAAAGAGAATTTAAAAGATGATTTAAAAGATGAGTTTAGAAGAAGATTTGAGGATGAGACTCTGTGGTCGTTATAATAGACAAGTTTCAAGTTTTGTGAGGTCCCCTACCACAACCCCAAAGGGTTCAAATCCCCCAACCCCAACCCCGAAGGAAGCCCCCGGTCCTCAAAGGTTCTCCAGGCTCTCAAAATGGCCCCCCGGTGCCCCAAAGGCTCCTGAGCCCCCATTATAATACTTTTAAGGCATTATCATATCTTTTCAGAACAAATTATTATTTTAGGGAATAATTTCGGTGAAACAGTTAGAGAAAATTCAAAAGATGATTTAAAAGATGATTTTAGAAGAGGATTTGAGGGTGAAACTCTGTGGTCGTTATAATACACAAGTTCCATTTGAACAGTGTTGTGAGGTCCCCTACCACAACCCCAAAGGGTTCCGATCCCCCACCCCAACCCCGAAGGAAACCCTTGGTCTTCAAAGGTTCTCCGGGCTCCCAAAGGGCCCCCGGCACCCCAAAAGCTCCTGAGCCCCCATTATAATACTTTTTAAGGCATTATCATATCTTTTCAGAACAAATGATAATTTTAGGGAATTATTTCGGTGAAACAGTTTGAGACAATTTAAAGGATGATTTAAAAGATGATTTTAGAAGAGGATTTGAGGGTGAAACTCTGTGGTCGTTATAGTTGGATTTCTTAGACTTTCATAGGTGTATGTTGTCTGAAACCTATGATTTGGGATGGCTGGTTTGCTATTTTTGACTTTTCTGAGCTGGATTTCTTACCCATTCATAGGTGTGTGTTGTCAGAAAATTATGATTAGGGATGCGTAGTTTGCTAGTTGGACTCTTCAGAGCTAGATTTCTTAGTCTTTCGTTGGGGTCTGTTGTCTGAAACCTATGATTTGGGATGTGTGGTTTGCTATTTTTGACATTTCTGAGCTGGATTTCTTAGTCTTTCGTAGGTGTGTAGTGTCTAAAAATTATGATTTGGAATGTATAGTTTGCTTTTTGGGCTTTTCAGAGCTAGGATTCTTAGTCTCTCAGAGGCGTTTGTTGTCTGAAACTTCTAGTTTGGGATGAATAGTTAGCTATTTCAGGCTTTTATGAGCTAAGGTTTCCTAGTATTTCGTAGGTGAATGATGTCTGAAACTTATGATTTGGGATATGTAAATTACTATCTCGGGCTTTTCTAAGCTAGATTTTTTAGTCTTTCGTTGGTGTGTGTTGTCTGAACCTATGATTTGGAATGGGTGGATTGCTATTTTTGACCTTTCTGAGCTGGATTTCTTAGCCTTTCATAGGTGTGTGTTGTCTGAAACTGATGATTTGGGATGGTTAATTTGCTATTTTTGACTTTTCTGAGCTAGGTTTCTTAGCCTTTCATAGGTGTGTGCTGTCAGAAAATTATGATTTGGGATTTATAGTTTGCTTTTTGGACTTTTCAGAGCTAGGATTCTTAGTCCCTCATAGGTGTTTGTTGTCTGAAACCTAAAGTTTGGGGTGAGTAGTTTGCTATTTCAGGCTTTTCTGAGCAAAGGTTTCTTAGTATTTCATAGGTATGTGTTGTCTGAAACTTATGATTTGAGATGTATAATTTGCTATTTCCGACTTTTCATAACCAGATTTCTTAGTCATTCGTAGATGTGTGGTGTCTGAAACCTATGATTTGGGATGTGTGGGTTGCTATTTTTTTACTTTTCTGAGCTGGAATTCTTAGCCTTTCATAGGAATGTGTTGTCTGAAACCGATGATTTGAGATGGTTAATTTGCTATTTTTGACTTTTCTGAGCTAGGTTTCTTAGCCTTTCATAGGTGTGTGCTGTCAGAAAATTATGATTTGGGATTTATAGTTTGCTTTTTGGACTTTTCAGAGCTAGGATTCTTAGTCCCTCATAGGTGTTTGTTGTCTGAAACCTAAAGTTTGGGGTGAGTAGTTTGCTATTTCAGGCTTTTCTGAGCAAAGGTTTCTTAGCATTTCATAGGTATGTGTTGTCTGAAACTTATGATTTGGGATGTGTAATTTGCTATTTCCACTTTTCATAACCAGATTTCTTAGTCATTCGTAGCTGTGTGGTGTCTGATACCTATGATTTGGGATGTGTGGGTTGCTATTTTTTTACTTTTCTGAGCTGGATTTCTTAGCCTTTCATAGGTGTGTGTTGTCTGAAACCTATGATTTGGGATGGTTAATTTGCTATTTTGATTTTTCTGAGCTAGGTTTCTTAGCCGTTCATAGGTGTGTGCTGTCAGAAAATTATGATTTGGGATGTGTAGTTTGCTTTTTGGACTTTTCAGAGCTAGGATTCTTAGTCCCTCATAGGTGTTTGTTGTCTGAAACCTAAAGTTTGGGGTGAGTAGTTTGCTATTTCAGGCTTTTCTGAGCAAAGGTTTCTTAGTATTTCATAGGTATGTGTTGTCTGAAACTTATGATTTGAGATGTATAATTTGCTATTTACGACTTTTCATAACCAGATTTCTTAGTCATTCGTAGATGTGTGGTGTCTGAAACCTATGATTTGGGATGTGTGGGTTGCTATTTTTTTACTTTTATGAGCTGTATTTCTTAGCCTTTCATAGGTATGTGTTGTCTGAAACCGATGATTTGAGATGGTTAATTTGCTATTTTTGACTTTTCTGAGCTAGGTTTCTTAGCCTTTCATAGGTGTGTGCTGTCAGAAAATTATGATTTGGGATTTATAGTTTGCTTTTTGGACTTTTCAGAGCTAGGATTCTTAGTCCCTCATAGGTGTTTGTTGTCTGAAACCTAAAGTTTGGGGTGAGTAGTTTGCTATTTCAGGCTTTTCTGAGCTAAGGTTTCTTAGTATTTCATAGGTATGTGTTGTCTGAAACTTATAATTTGAGATGTGTAATTTGCTACTTCCGACTTTTCATAACCAGATTTCTTAGTCATTCGTAGATGTGTGGTGTCTGAAACCTATGATTTGGGATGTGTGGGTTGCTATTTTTTTACTTTTCTGAGCTGGATTTCTTAGCCTTTCACAGGTGTGTGTTGTCTGAAACCTATGATTTGGGATGGTTAATTTGATATTTTGATTTTTCTGAGCTAGGTTTTTTAGCCGTTCATAGGTGTGTGCTGTCAGAAAATTATGATTTGGGATGTGTAGTTTGCTTTTTGGACTTTTCAGAGCTGGGATTCTTAGTCCCTCATAGATGTTGGTGTTGTCTGAAACCTATAGTTTGGGATGAGTAGTTTGCTATTTCAGGCTTTTCAGAGCTATGGTTTCTTAGTATTTCATAGGTGTGTGTTGTCTGAAACTTATGATTTGAGGTGTGTAATTTGCTATTTCCGACTTTTCATAACCAGATTTCATAGTCTTTCGTAGGTGTGTAGTGTCTGAAACCTACGATTTGGGATATGTGGGTTGCTATTTTTGACTATTCTGAGCTAGGTTTCTTAGCCATTCATAGGTGTGTGCTGTCAGAGAATTATGATTTGGGATTTGTAGTTTGCTTTTTTGGACTTTTCAGAGCTAGGATTCTTAATCTCTCATGGGCGTTTGTTGTCTGAAACTTCTAGTTTGGGATGAATAGTTTGCTATTTCAGGCTTTTCTGAGCTATGGTTTCCTAGTATTTGGTAGGTGAATGTTGTCTGAAACTTTTGATTTGGGATATGTAAATTACTATTTCGGGCTTTTCTAAGCTAGATTTCCTGGTATTTCGTTGGTATGTGTTGTCTGAAACCTATGATTTGGAATAGATGGATTGCTATTTTTGACTTTTCTGAGCTGGATTTCTTAGCCTTTCATAGGTATGAGTTGTCTGAAACCTATGATTTGTGATGATTAATTTGCTATTTTTGACTTTTCTGAGCTAGATTTCTTAGCCTTTCATAGGTGTGTGCTGTCAGAAAATTATGATTTGGGATTGTAGTTTGCTTTCTGGACTTTTCAGAGTTAAGATTCTTAGTCCCTCATAGGTGTTTATTGTCTGAAACCTATAGTTTGGGATGAGTAGTTTGGCATTTCAGGCTTTTCTGAGCTAAGGTTTCTTAGTATTTCGTAGGTGAATGTTGTCTGAAACTTATGATTTGGGATATGTAAATTACTATTTCGAGCTTTTCTAAGCTAGATTTCTTAGTCTTTCATTGGTGTGTGTTGTCTGAACCTATGATTTCGAATGTATAGTTGTCTTTTTGGACTTTTCAGAGCTAGGATTCTTAGTCTCTCAGAGGCGTAGGTTGTCTGAAACTTATGATTTAAGGTGTGTAATTTGCTATTTCCGACATGATCAATTCTATTTCCCCAAAAAATATAAAAAGTTTCCACTTCAGTTCAGATTTTTCTCAAAGAGATGAAAAAATTTGAAATTCTGTTCCAATTTTTCACAGAAGATAGAAAAGTTCAAGTTCTCTCCTGAATTTTACCAAAGAACACAATTCAATTCTAATTTCTCCAGAGAAAATAAAAAGCTTCTACTTCAGTTTTAAGTTCACCAAGACATAAAAAATTTAAAGTTTAGTTCAAATTTTTCCATAGAAGATGGGAAAAGTTATACTATGATTTGTGATTATTTTTCATGAAGATAAAAAGTTTCACTTTAATTCTAAATTTTCTTAAATTCAGTTCCGACTTTTCTCAAAGAGATGAAAAAATTTAAAATACTGTTCCAAATTATTCATAGAAGATAGAAAATTTCAAGTTCTCTTTTGAATTGTACCAAAGAACACCATTCAATTCTAATTTCTCTAGAGAAAATAAGAATCTTCCACTTCAGTTTCAAGTTCACCAAGACGTAAAAAATTTAAAGTTCACTTCTAAATTTTTCCGTAGAAGATAAGAAAAGTTATACTATGATTGTGATTATTTTCCATGAAAATAAAAGGTTTCACTTTAATTCTAAATTTTCTTAAATTCAATTCCGACCTTTCTCAAAGAGATGGAAAAATTTAAAGTTCTGTTCCAAATATTTTCCCAGAAGAAGAAAAATTCAACTTCGATTCTTAATTTTCTTAATGAAAATGAAATAAGTTATTGATCAAATGTATTTCCTCAAAATAATATAAAAATTTCCACTTCAGTTCAGATTTTTTCTCAAAGAGATGAAGAAATTTAAAGTTCTGTTCCAAATTTTTCATAGAAGATAGGAAAAGTTATACTTTTTGATCGTGAATATTCAAGTTCTATTCTGAATTTTTTCCAAAGAACACAATTCAATTCTAATTTTCCCAATAAAAAATTTAAAGTTCAGTTCTAAATTTTTCCGTAGAAGATAGGAAACGATACACTATGATTGTGATTATTTTCCATGAAGATAAAAGGTTTCACTTTAATTCTAAATTTTCTTAAATTTAATTCCGACCTTTCTCAAAGAGATGAAAAAATTTAAAGTTCTGTTCCAAATATTTTCCCAGAAGAAGAAAAGTTCAACTTCGATTCTTAATTATCTCAAAGAAAATGAAATAAATTATTGATCAAAGCTCTTTTCACAAAATAATATAAAAATTTCCACTTCAGTTCAGATTAATTCTCAAAGAGATGAAGAAATTTAAAGTTCTGTTCCAAATTTTTCATAGAAGATAGGAAAAGTTATACTATTTGATTGTGAATATTCAAGTTCTATTCTGAATTTTACCTAACATCACAATTCAATTCTAATTTCCTCAATAAAAAATTTAAAGTTCACTTCTAAATTTTTCCGTAGAAGATAAGAAAAGTTATACTATGATTATGATTATTTTCCCTGAAAATAAAAAGTTTCAATTCAATTCTAAATTTTCTTAAATTTAATTCCGACCTTTCTCAAAGAGATGAAAAAATTTAAAGTTCTGTCCCAAATATTTTCCTAGAAGAAAAAAAGTTCAACTTCGATTCTGAAATTTCTCAATGAAAATGAAATAAGTTATTGATCAAATCTATTTTCCCACAATAATATAAAAATTTCCTCTTCAATTCAGATTTTTTTTTCTCAAAGAGATGAAGAAATTTAAAGTTCTGTTCCAAATTTTTCATAGAAGATAGGAAAAGTTATACTTTTTGATCATGAATATTCAAGTTCTATTCTGAATTTTACCAAAGAACACAATTCAATTCTAATTTCCCCAATAAAAAAATTTAAAGTTCAGTTCTAAATTTTTCCGTAGAAGATAGGAAAAGCTACATTATGATTGTGATTATTTTCCATGAAGATAAAAAGTTTCACTTTAATTATGAATTTTCTTAAATTCAGTTCCGACTTTTCTCAAAGAGATGAAAAAATTTAAAATTCTGTTCCAAATTTTTCATAGAAGATAGGAAAAGTTGTACTTTGATTGTAAATATTCTTCATGAAGATATGGAGCTCCACTTTAATTCTGAGTTTTCTCGAAGAACTGCAAATGTACAAGTTCTCCACTGAATTTTCCTACAGAAGAGAAAAAAAAGTTATCTCAAGCCTGAAATTTAACATTTAAAATAAAAAAACTTACATTTCAATTATTAATTTTTCAAATATATAAAAAATTTAAAGTTCAATTCCAAATTTTTAAATAAATGATACGAATGCATATACTATGTTTGTGAACATTTCTAAAGGGCATTACACCTTTTCAAAGAGATCCAAAGCTCCCTCACATGGCCTTTTGGATTCTACGAGACATATAACAATTTCTATGTTATTCTACAGGACATTACACCTTTGCCAAGGCCACTGTACCAAACAGGTTTCTGGTGGGTATAATGTTAAGTTAGATTAAGTTAGGTTAGGTTAAGTTAGGTAAGGTTAGGTTAGATTAAGTTAGGTTAGGTTAAGTTAGGTTAGGTCTGGTTAGCCTACGTACGCACCTACGTAGGCTAACCAGACCTAACTTAACCTAACCTAACTTAATCTAACCTAACCTTACCTAACTTAGCCTAACCTAACTTAATCTAACTTAACATTATACCCACCAGAAACCTGTTTGGTACAGTGGCCTTGGCAAAGGTGTAATGTCCTGTAGAATAACATAGAAATTTTTATATGTCTCGTAGAATCCAGAAGGCCATGTGAGGGAGCTTTGAATCTCTTTGAAAAGGTGTAATGTCCAGTAGAAATGTTTACAATCATAGTATAGCCATTCCTATCTTCTATGGAAAAATTTAGAATTGAACTTTAAATTTTTTGTATCTTTGAGAAATTAGGAACTGAAATGAAAGCTTATTCATTTTCATTGGTGAATTTCAGAATTGAGCTAACTTTTTTTCTCTTTTCTAAGAAAATTCAGAAGAGAACTTGTACATTTGCAGTTATTCGATAAAACTCAGAATTAAAGTGGAGCCAGAATTAAAGTGGAGCTCCATATCTTCATGAAGAATATTCACAATCAAAGTATAACTTTTCCTATCTTCTATGAAAAATTTAGAACGGAACTTTAAATTTTTTCAACTCTTTGAGAAAAGTCGGAAGTGAATTTAAGAAAATTTATAATTAAAGTGAAACTTTTTATCTTCATGGAAAATAATCACAATCATAGTATAACTTTTCCTATCTTCTACGGAAAATTTTAGAACTGAACTTTAAATTTTTTATTGGGGAAATTAGAATTGAATTGTGTTCTTTGGTAATATTCAGAATAGAACTTGAATATTCACAATCAAAAAGTATAACTTTTCCTATCTTCTATGAAAAATTTGGAACAGAACTTTAAATTTCTTCATCTCTTTGAGAAAAAAAAATCGGAATTGAAGTAGAAATTTTTATATTATTATGGGAAAATAGATTTGATCAATAACTTATTTCATAATCATTGAGAAATTTCAGAATCGAAGTTGAACTTTTCTTCTTCTGGGAAAATATTTGGAACAGAACTTTAAATTTTTTCATCTCTTTGAGAAAGGTCGGAATTGAATTTAAGAAAATTTAGAATTAAAGTGAAACCATTTTATCTTCATGGAAAATAATCACAATCATAGCATAACTTTTCCTATCTTCTACGGAAAAATTTTGAACTGAACTTTAAATTTTTTATTGGGGAAATTCGAATTGAATTGTGTTCTTTGGTAAAATTCAGAATAGAACTTGAATATTCACGATCAAAAAGTATAACTTTTCCTATCTTCTATGAAATATTTGGAACAGAACTTTAAATTTCTTCATCTCTTTGAGAAAAAATCTGAACTGAAGTGGAAATTTTTATATTATTTTGAGGAAATACATTTGATCAATAACTTATTTCATTTTCATTGAGAAAATTAAGAATCGAAGTTGAATTTTTCTTCTTCTTGGAAAATATTTGGAACAGAACGTTAAATTTTTTCATCTCTTTGAGAAAGGTCGGAATTGAATTTAAGAAAATTTGGAATTAAAGTGAAACCTTTCATCTTCATGGGAAATAAGCACAATCATAGTATAACTTTTCTTATCTTCTACGGAAAAATTTAGAAGTGAACTTTAAATTTTTTTCGTCTTGGTGAACTTGAAACTGAAGTGGAAGATTCTTATTTTATCTAGAGAAATTAGAATTGAAATGTGTTCTTTGGTAAAATTCAAAAGAGAATTTGAACTTTTGTATCTTCTATGAATAATTTGGAACAGTATTTTAAATTTTTTCATCTCTTTGAGAAAAGTCGGAACTGAATTTAAGAAAATTTAGCATTAAAGTGAAACTTTTTATCTTCATGAAAAATAATCACAAATCATAGTATAACTTTACCCATCTTCTATGGAAAAATTTGAACTAAACTTTAAATTTTTTATGTCTTGGTGAACTTAAAACTGAAGTGGAAGCTTTTTATTTTCTCTGGAGAAATTAGAATTGAATTGTGTTCTTTGGTAAAATTCAAGAGAGAACTTGAACTTTTCTATCTTCTTTGAAAAATTGGAACAGTATTTTAAATTTTTTCATCATTTTGAGAAAAATCTGAACTGAAGTGGAAACTTTTTATATTATTTTGGGGAAATAGAATTGATCATGTCGGAAATAGCAAATTACACACCTTAAATCATAAGTTTCAGACAACAAACGCCTCTGAGAGACTAAGAATCCTAGCTCTGAAAAGTCCAAAAAGCAAACTATACATTCGAAATCATAGGTTCAGACAACACACACCAATGAAAGACTAAGAAATCTAGCTTAGAAAAGCTCGAAATAGTAATTTACATATCACAAATCATAGGTTTGAGACAAAATTCACCTACGAAATACTAAAAAACCTTAGCTCAGAAAAGCCTGAAATGCCAAACTAATCATCCCAAACTAGAAGTTTCAGACGATAAACACCTATGAGGGACTAAGAATCTTAACTCTGAAAAGTTCAAAAAGCAAAATACAATCCCAAATCATAATTTTCTGACAGCACACGGATATGAAAGGTTAAGAAATCTAGCTCAGAAAAGTCAAAAATAGCAAATTAACCATCCCAAATCATAGGTTTCAGACAACTCATACCTATGAAAGGCTAGAAAATCCAGCTCAGAAAAGTTGAAAATAGCAATCCACCCATTCCAAATCATAGGTTTCAGACAATACACACCAACGAAATACCAGAAAATCTAGCTTAGAAAAGCCCGAAATAGTAATTTACATATCCCAAATCAAAAGTTTCAGACAACATTCACCTACGAAATACTAGGAAACCATAGCTCAGAAAAGCCTGAAATAGCAAACTATTCATCCCAAACTAGAAGTTTCAGACAACAAACACCTATGAGAGACTAAGAATCCTAGCTCTGAAAAGTCCAAAAAAGCAAACTACACATCCCAAATCATAATTTTCTGACAGCACACACCCATGAATGGCTAAGAAACCTAGCTCAGAATAGTCAAAAATAGCAACCCACACATCCCAAATCGTAGGTTTCAGACACTACACACCTACGAAAAACTATGAAATCTGGTTATGAAAAGTCGGAAATAGCAAATTACACCCCTCAAATCATAAGTTTCAGACAACACACACCTATGAAATACTAAGAAACCATAGCTCTGAAAAGCCTGAAATAGCAAACTACTCATCCCAAACTATAGGTTTCAGACAACAAACATCTATTAGGGACTAAGAATCCTAGCTCTGAAAAGTCCAAAAAGCAAACTACACATCCCAAATCATAATTTTCTGACAGCACACACCTATGAACGGCTAAGAAACCTAGCTCAGAAAAGTCAAAAATAGCAAATTAACCATCCCAAATCATAAGTTTCAGACAAGACACACCTATGACAGGTTAAGAAATCCAGCTCAGAAAAGTAAAAAAATAACAATCCACACATCCCAAATCATAGGTTTCAGACACCACACATCTACGAATGACTAAGAAATCTGGTTATGAAAAGTTGGAAATAGCAAATTATACATTTCAAATCATAAGTTTCAGACTACAAAACCTATGAAATACTAAGAAACCTTAGCTCAGAAAAGCCTGAAATAGCAAACAACTCACCCCAAACTATAGGTTTCAGACAACAAACACCTATGAGGGACTAAGAATCCTAGCTCTGAAAAGTCCAAAAATCAAACTATAAATCCCAAATCATAATTTTCTGACAGCAAGCCCCTATGAAAGGCTAAGAAACCTAGCTCAGAAAAGTCAAAAAGAGCAAATTAACCATCCCAAATCATCGGTTTCAGACAACACACACCTATGAAAAGCTAAGAAATCCAGCTCAGAAAAGTCAAAAATAGCAATCCACCCATTCCAAATCAATGGTTCAGACAACACACACCAACGAAAGACTAAAAAATCTAGCTTAGAAAAGCCCGAGATAGTAATTTACATATCCCAAATCATAAGTTTCAGACATCATTCACCTACGAAATACTAGGAAACCTTAGCTCGGAAAAGCCTGAAATAGCGAACTATTCATCCCAAACTAGAAGTTTCAGACAACAAACGCCTCTGAGAGACTAAGAATCCTAGCTCTGAAAAGCCCAAAGAGCAAACTATACATTCCAAATCATAATTTTTAGACACTACACACCTACGAAAGACTATGAAATCCAGCTCAGAAAAGTCAAAAATAGCAAACCACACATCCCAAATCATAGGTTTCAGACATCAGACCCCAACGAAAGACTAAGAAACCTAGCTCTCAAGAGTCGAACTAGCAAACTACACATCTCAAATCATAATTTTCTGACAACACACACCTATGAAAGGGTAAGAAATCCAGCTCAGAAAAGTCAAAAATAGCAAACCAGCCATCCCAAATCATAGGTTTCAGACAACATACACCTATGAAAGTCTAAGAAATCCAACTATAACGACCCCAGAGTTTCACCCTCAAATCCTCTTCTAAAATCATCTTTTATATCATCCTTTAAATTGTCTCTAACTGTTTCACCGAAATAATTCCCTAAAATAATAATTTGTTCTGAAAACATATGATAATGCCTTAAAAAGTATTATAATGGGGGCTCAGGAGCCTTGGGGGCGCCGGGGGCCCTTTGGGAGCCCGGAGAACCTTTGAGGACCAGGGGTTTCCTTCGGGGTTGGGGTGGTGGGATTGGAACCCTTTGGGGTTGTAGTAGAGGACCTCACAACACTTTTCAAATGGAACTTGTGTATTATAACAACCACGGAGTTTCACCCTCAAATCCTCTTCTAAAATCATCTTTTAAATCATCTTTTAAATTGTCTCTAACTGTTTCACCGAAATAATTCCCTAAAATAATAATTTGTTCTGAAAAGATATGATAATGCCTTAAAAAGTATTATAATGGGGGCTCAGGAGCCTTTGGGGTGCTGGGGGCCCTTTGGGAGCCCGGAAAACCTTTTAGGACTGGGGGCTTCCTTCGGGGTTGGGGTGGGGGGATCGGAACCCTTTGAGGTTGTGGTAGGGGACCTCACAACACTGTTCAAATGGAACTTGTGTTTTATAACTACCACAGAGTTTCACCCTCAAATCCTCTTCTAAAATCATCTTTTAAATCATCTTTTAAATTGTCTTAAACTGTTTCGCTGAAATCATTCCCTAAAATAATAAATTGTTCTGAAAAGATATAATAAAGCCTTAAAAAGCATTATAATGGGGCCTCAGGAGCTTTTGGGGCGCCGGGGGGCCCTTTGGGAGCCTGGAGAACCTTTGAGGATCAGGAGCTTCCTTCGGGGTTGGGCTGGGTTGATCGGAACCCTTTGGGGTTGTGGTAGGAGACCTCACAACACTGTTCAAATGGAACTTGTGTGTTATAACGACCACAGAGTTTCACCCTCAAATCCTCTTCTAAAATCATCTTTTAAATCATCTTTTAAATTGTCTCTAACTGTTTCACCGAAATTATTCCCTAAAATAATAATTTGTTCTGAAAAGATATGATAATGCCTTAAAAAGTATTATAATGGGGGCTCAGGAGCCTTTGGGGCGCCGGGGGGCCCTTTGGGAGCCCGGAGAACACTGACCTCACAACACTTTGCAAATAGAACTTGTGTATTATAACGACCACAGAGTTCCACCCTCAAATCCTCTTCTAAAATCATCTTTTAAATCATCTTTTAAATTATCTAACTGTTCTCACCGAAATAATTGAAAGAACCATCCATCAATCCATTCATCCGTCCATCCATTCATCTACCCATCCATCCATCCATCCATCTATCCATCCATCCATCCATCCATCCATCCATCCATCCATCCATCCATCCATCCATTCATCCATTCATCCATCCATACATCCATCCATCAATCCATCCATCCATCCATCCATCCATCTATCCATCCATCCATCCATCCATCCATCCATCCATCCATCCATCCATCCATCCATCCATCCATCCATCCATCCATCCATTCATAAATGTGACAAAATTCCTGTTTTTTCATTCTCACTGACAACAAACAGACATAAATTATGTAAAAAAAGTTGTAGGTGGCAGCAGGGGTGAATCGTCGGAGTAGCACCTCCCTCTCTACTTTTGTCTGGTCTCGCGATAAGATGAAAATTTTGGCGGGGGATATTTTCCACTGTTTGTGTTGTTCCAGTAAAATGCCAAAACAGGTTGTTTCAATAAGAATTCTTGAAAATTGTATTTTTTATTAATCTAGAGGGTTGGTTAAAAAGTAGTTCTTAATTAAAAATTTTGGAATAATTGAGGAAGAGGCACCGCAAAAATATATTAATTTCTGTTTTTTTTAAGTTTTGGTGCTGCTCCTTGCTTTCAGTTGAAAAATAGTTTGCCTTAAAATTTAATTTCTGATCTTTTTTTGAATAATAACGGGACACACACCTCCCCATTCATGACAATTTCCCCAAAGAAAACTCCCCCAAGGAGAGTTCCCACGGGTACGATAGTACCCCCCTGAATTTTTCTTCGTAAAAGTTCATGCTACCTGCCAATGCCCATCCCCCCCCCCAAAAAAAAATCTGGTTCACTATTCTGGAGGAAAAATTCTTCTGAAAATAATATAACTCGAAAAATTACTTTTTTTTAGCTTTCTTTATGATCGTTTTTTTAATTAATACCAAAAATCACCTCTATGTTGAAAATTTTTCAAAGGTTCTTCCCCTCCAACTGTAAGTTTCTTGTGTGGAAAATCTTACAGCAGAGAATTATTACTGATGATAGTTCTTCATGGATTACTTCTCATGAGGTAAATGAGTAAATTTTGCTTATGAATTCAGGCAAACTTCCCCCCGTGTAAAATTTTTGTTGAAGTCAACCCCCCCCCCATGATTTTCTGGTGTCCTCTTTCCCTGTTTTTTTTTCACTCTTCCTTTAGAATAAACTTGTTTATTTGGTCAATTATTGGCCCCTTTGTCAAATTGCCCCCCCCCAAGATTTTGCTCATTGGCGCTTTTGTCATATTGCCCCACCCCTCCCACCAATATTTTGCTATCGATCCGCTTCTGGAATAGAGCTCTCAATTGCTGATCTAATCAGCCTCCTCCAGAGTATCAGTGATCACAAGGTGGAGTTGCAGATAACGAAGGGCAGTCCCCCTTCCATATGTAATAGATCCTGCTTATTTTGGGATTTAATGATACTCTAATTTCATGATAACAGCGTAGACCAGAAATATTCCCAGAATGCAGACCAAAAAGCAATCCAGATACATTTTTTAAAGTTTCTTTTGTCTCCTCTTCAAACAAAACATATCCCCCCAAAAATAAAAATTCTGGTTATGGCCCTGGTGATTATGCATGGTTTTTTCCCCCGCAATCCCCTTGTCCCTCATTTAGAACTAATTCTGTATTTATCTGATGGTTCAATTAGAACTATGATGTTTTGACATTAAAATACACCATTTGAGATATCAAACCCTCCCTAACTGCAGAATACTCACAAGATTCTTTTGTAGAAGTTGAAGGGCCTTTTTAAGTTTATAATTTGTCCACTACTTACAGATAGGATTACGCAATTTCGCAAATTATAACGGCAAAATCTTTCAATTTGCTTGCGTTGAAAAGTTTTCCTTTCAATTCAGATGTTAAATCAAAACTTTTGGTTAGCATTCCACTTTGCTCCAGGGGTTGTAGCCATGTTTGTTTATTTAGGTAAAAATCGACAGAAGTAAAAATTCATAGATCATGAGATCAGAGACTGTAGACCAAATACTATTAAGATTTTCAGGAATAACTATCAGCATATGTATATTAAACTGACAATACACATTCAATTGTATTTTCTTTCAAACAGTTCGCGGTAACGAACTGTAAGTAAGAAGCCATCATGCTAAATAGTAACCAAAACTCCAAAAAACAGAATTTTGACGCCCCGTATTAGAGAACCCTACTGTAGAAGTTTCAAGCTCCTATCTTGAAAAATGTGAAATTTTGTATTTTTTGTCAGAAGAAAGATCAAGGATGCGTGTTCATTTTATTTATTTATTTTTTTATTTCCCCAGGGTTGATCTTGTCAATCCAGTATCATAGAATATCATAAGTGGGATCATTTGAATGGACATTAAAAGTTCTAGTGCTCTTTTGAAGTGACCAAAAAAATTGGAGGGCAACTTGGCCCCCTCCCACGCTCATTTTTTTCCGAAGTCACCCAATTTAAATTCTGAGATAGCCATTTTGTTCAACATAGTCGAAAATCTAATAAATATGTCTTTTAGGATGACTTAATCCCCCACAGTTCCCAGGGGAAGGGCTGCAATTTATGAACTTTGCCCATTGTTTACATATTGTATTGGTTATTATGAAGTTTACAGACATTTTCATGAAGGATTTTTTTCTGGTGGGGGGGGCAGGAGGAGGGGGTTACTTGGGAAAGTGTTTCCGTGGAGGATGTTTCCTTGGGGTAGGGGACATTTCTATGAAGGGGGCGCCGGATTTCCCAGCATTATTTAAAAACAATCAGAAATTAAATTAAAAAAAACAAGTTTTTTCAACTGAAAGTAAGAAACAATATAAGAACTAAAAACGAACAGAAATTATTACGTATATGAGTGGGATCACCCCCAAGTCAATACCTTGCTCTTTACGCTATAGTTTTTTTTTAGTGCTTTCAAAACAGCTATCTATTCTAATTAAACAGTCTTTGTGATTCAAGGATTTGTGATTTAAACAAATTTTTAACTTTAGCGTAAAGGGCGTGGTATTTACTAAGGGGAGAACCCCCTCATATACGCAATAACATATATGTAATAAAAAAAAACAATAAAAAAAACAAGGATACGGCTCAATAGTAATCGAAACTTTTAAAAACTTTTAAGGGAGCGGGGGAGTGGGGGTATAATGTTAATTCTAAATATAAAAATTGTATTAAGTTTAGTATTACTCATAAAAGGCTACGAGCCTGAGAAAATTTGCCTGATTCTTTAAACTGGGGGAAAATATCCTCTAAAAGTGAAATATCTTTAATGGAAAGCACGCCGTCAGATTTAGCGTATCAGAAAGCCCTATTACATATGTTTCAAGCTCATATCTGCAAAAATCTGCAACTTTGTATTTTTTGCCAGAAGAAAGATCACGGAGGCGTGTTTATTTTTTTTTCAGGTGTAATTGTACCGACCCAATGGCCCGAGAACATCAAGAGAGAGCTCATTCGAACGAATATTAAAATTTAAAGTGCCGTTTTCAGTGACCAAAAATGCTGGAGGGCAACTTGGCCCCCTCCCACGCCCCTTTTTTCCTAATTTCGTCCGATCAAAATTTTCAGATAGCCATTCTGTTCAGCATAGTTTAAAACCCCAAAAAATCTATTAGACAATTGGTGTTAACGAACTGTAAGTAAAGAGCGACCAGGCTAAATGGTAACCAAAACTCTAAAAAACGGATTTTTGATACCAAGAGATACATCAAAAGAATCAGTTTTTTATTCTGATTTCTAATATATAAGTTTCATCAATTTAGTCTTACCCATCAAAAGTTACGTGCCTGAGAAAATTTGGCTGATCTTTGAAAAAAGGGAGAAAGACCCCCTAAAAGCTATAGAAGCTTAATAAAAATCACAACATCATATTCAGCGTATCAGAAACCCTGCTGTAGAGGTTTCAAGAACCTATCTACAAAAATGTGGAATTTTGCATTTGTTGCCAGAATAAAAATCACGGATGCGTGTTTATTTTTATTATATTTTATTTTTTTTTCCCAGGGGTGATCGTATCAACCCATTGGTCCTAGAATATCGTGGGAGGGCTCATTGGAACAAAAATTAAAAGTTCTAGTAACCTCTTAAGTGACAAAAAAATAGAGGGAAACTAGGCCCCCTCCCACGCTCATTTTTTCCCAGTCACCTGATCAAAATTTTGAGATAGCCATTTTGTTCAGCATGGTCGAAAATAGGATAACTATGTCTTTTAGGATGAATTAATCCCCCGGAGTCCCCGGGGAGAGGGCTGAAAGTTATGAAATTTACCAAATGTTAACATATAGTATTGGCTATGGGGAAGTATACAGACGTTTTCAGGGGGGATTTTTTCTTGTAGTTGGGGGGGGGGGTCGGGGGTCATATGGGAGGATCTTTCCATGAAGTAAGTCTTCATTGGGGAAGGGACATTGATATGTGGGGGGTGCCGCATTTCCAAGCATTATTAAAGAAAAAGATCAGAAATTAAATTTAAAAAAAACAAGTTTTTCAACTGAAAGTAAGGAGCACCATCAATACTTAAAACAGACAGAAAATATTACGTATATGATTGGGTTCAACCCCTAGTCAATACCTCGCTCTTTAAGGCAAAGAATTTTAGTACTTTCATAAGAGCTATTTATTCTAATTAACGGCCTTTGAGATTAAGGAGTCATTTTTAAAGAATTTGAACAAAATTTGAACTTTAGCTTAAAGGGCAAGGTATTGACTAGGGGGCGAACCCCCTAATATACGTTTCAAAAATCAATGAATATAGAAGTTCGGTACGTAAGTTAATTTGTAAGTTACGTATATTTATTACTAATCAAAAAGTTCGTAAATAAAATTAAACAAGTTTTGAAAAAGCCCTTTAATAAAAAAAAATGCAAAATTAATATACATATTTTTTTTTAATTATTCATGTGCGGTGAGCCAAAATCAAAACCCACATTAATTCAAAAACGTTCAAAAATTAAATAAAAAAAAACAAGTTTTTTTTAACTGAAAGTAAGGACCGATGTTAAAACTTAAAACGAACAGAAATTATTCCGTATATGAAAGGGGCTGTGCCCTCCTCAATGCCTCGCTCTTTACGCTAAAGCTTGACTTTCTCACAACTCTATTCTTTTTAAACAATAACAATCTTTAGCGTAAAGAGCGAGGCGTTGAGGGGGGCACAGCCCCTTTCATATATGGAATAATTTCTGTTCGTTTTAAGTTTTAACGTCGTTCCTTACTTTCAGTAAAAAAAAACTTGTTTTTTTTTAAATTTAATTCAGTAAAGTGCAAAGTGTGTTCTGGCCTTTGGAATGCACAGGGGTTTTGACAGTGCCGTAATTTCTTCAAAATCCTGGGAAGGGGGGGTTGGTGGTGATGGTGGTAAAGCTGGAGCCAAGTTATCCAAATTAAGTGAAAATGACAGTGAATATTTTTTTTTGGGGGGGGGGGGTGACGCTACAGAAACGACATATTAAACAAAAATGTCAACGATTTATTTTGTCAAGTGGTAGTTCGGTCTCGTATTATGGTTTAAGATAGTTCTAGTGCAGTGCATATTAGAATTAAAACCCGGAATTAGAAGACCCTAGTTCTCGTAGGACAAGACAATAACTTCCTCATCAACACCAAATATTAGTTGCCCCATTTTTGGCTGCCATCAATAGATAGTGATCCATAATAAGGAAAATATAAGTTCTAATTTGTGACTGAGTAAACCCTAACCAGTTTTCCACAAACATTTTTTCTATCTGATTTTGTTGGAACAAAAATATCTTTTGTAAGCAGGCTATTTTTTTGTGTATTTTTTGTTGCTACTTACTTTTTTCATTTTTAAATACTTTTAATTTAATCGACATACTTTTTCCATTTTCTTTAGAAAATTGTTTGTCTCAAAGTTACGTTAAATGAATAAAATAAAACAAGCTTATTTAACGGAAAGTAAGGACCAACAATAAAACTTAAAACAGTTTAACAAATAGGTTTTTTTTCTGACCGGTTTCCAAATAGAACCAGGATGTATTTCTCTAACTCCAAGAAGACATCACCCTCTCAAAAAGAACATCTGTTGGAAAAGTACATCTTGCCTTGTATTTAACATATGAAAATTGCAATTACCATATCTAAATGTAAAATTGACAAAGCCGAGAGAAAGCACGAATTCACCAGAACGTTTGTTTCTGAATTCTAGCAAAGTCAAACTTAGTAAAGCGTACTAAATGTCAGTCACCCACTTGATGCTTTCCTCGCTATGTAAAATTATAACAGCGGTATATACTTCCACACTGTCAACTATGAAAAATGCAATAACCATTACAACTCCCTACTGCACAACAAGATATTTTTTATAGCAACCAAGACTCCCTACCAGAAAAGTGAGGGGGTCATGTTATCTCAAAAGACAGTGATTGGGCCTTTCAACCGTTTTGAAGAAAGCAGTTTTGTCCAAATTATGGACGGATAATTTTGGGAAAAAAGTAACGTGGGAAGGGGCCTGGTTGCCATCTAATTTTTATTGTCGCAAAACGAGCATAAAAACTTTTTATTTTCATTAGAATGAGCTACGTCCTTACGTTCTAGGCCTCCACGGTCGATACGATCACCCCTGGGAAAAAAAAAACAAAACAAAAAGCCAAATAAACACGCATCCGTGATTTTTCTTCTAGTAAAAGTTACAAAATTCCACATTTTTGCACATATGAGCTTGAAACATCTAGAGTAGAGTTCTTTGATACGCTAAATCTGATGGTGTGATTTTCATTAAGATTATATGACTTCAAGGGGGTCTCTCCCCTTTTTCCGAAAATCAGACAAATTTTCTCTGACCCGTAGGTTTTAATGGGTAAGACTAAATTTAATGAAACTAACATATTTGGAATCGGCATAATAATTCAGTTCTTTTGATACATCTGTTGGTATGAAAATTCCGTTTTTTAGAGTTTTGGTTACTATTTAGCAAGGGCGCGGTAAGTAGGATACAGATCATTGCAACGAACTGTTCGATTAATAATCAAAATCAGAACAGTACGGCCAGTAATACTGTATTTTTCAAACTTTACAGTTTCATGAAATGTAAGTTAAGCAACAGAAAAAGTTTTTGACTAAAGACAGGCGCAATTTTCAAATTCTTTCCTTACTTTCAGTTCAAAATCTCTTTTTTTTATTTAATTTCTGATTGTTTTACAAATCATACCCAGGCCTAATCAAGATATAATTTAAGGTACGGGCCTCTCAATAGTACCGTTGTACATTTAAATTTGCAATTTCAATTATGGATAACACTGCAATGCCCCCACACTCCCTAGGGTTGTAAATAATGTAGTTTGCCCTTTTTTACGTGTAGGATTTATCATTAGGAAAAGGAGGCATCTATCTGCAATGTCTCAAGAGCGGTTAAGGGTATAAACTCAGAAGACAAGCTGATATAGATGTTAAAAAGTGATCCGAGGGTAACCAGTTTCTCTTTAATTCTAATTTTAGGCGTCCTCTGGCAAAGAAAGCTGATAAAAAGTTTGGGATAGCCATCTTCTACAAAAAAGTCGAAAGCCAAATAACTTTATCTCCTGGGATAATAAAAACCCCCAGAATTTCCTGGGACAAGCGTTGTAAGTTATATAACTAACTCGTTGTTTACATCCAAGATGCAAGTTAACTGGGAAAAGGGTCATGTTTGGTCCTATTATATGCAGGGACGGTTGTCAAACGGATACAGCAGCAATCTAAGGGACGGCTGGTATGAAACCTGTCGTGGTATACCTTTGAAACTTTAAAGCTATGTTCAGAGATATTTAAAAAGAAACGGAGGGCAGCCCGCCCCTCCCTTATTGCCCTTTCCGATATCGCCTTTAAAACTAATAGAAATCTTAAAAAGCATTTCCCTGACAGCCACAGTGGCTGCCATGCCCCCTTAGCATAGGCTGTTTATAGTATATATTATTATATTCTTATTTGTTCATGTTTATTCTAAATAAGAGGAGATGATAGATTATTTGCTCCTCCCCCTCTCATACCCCTTCCTGTATTTATCTAAAGACTCAAGGATATTTAGACTATTTTGGCATTGAAATGCACTCTCTTGGTCTGATATACCTCAAACCAACACGGTGAGGGGTGCAACCCAAGGCCGTTTTCCGGGGGGCACAGGGCACGGGCCCGGGGGGAATTTCTCGGGGGTGGACAAAAATATTTGTTCACCTCTAATGATCGGGGATTGAATTTTTTTAATACTCCTAGGAGTTAGACTAAGGATACGATCTAACTTCAATCAAACTTCATTTCTACGGTCGGTTATTTAATTTCATAGTTATTGTCATCTCTAAGTCTATAGAACCGCGTAAGTCATCTTTTCAATTAATCAAAGAAACAAATAGTAAAAATCAATATAAAAGTTCGTATAACTGTAAAGAACTATTTAAAATAATAATCATTAATTCCAGGAAGCTCAGATGTTTAAGTATTTATTTCCCTGTAATTTTTATTAAATAAAACTGTTTTATTTTAATGTACTTTTAATTTATTATGGAAAATTTAACAGCATTATTAGAAAAACGATATGAAGAAACATTAAAATAAAAAGAATGTATATCAAACATTAAGGATCAACTTAATAACATAAATTGAAACAAAATTATTGTCGTATTAGGAGGTGCCAATCCAAATATAATAGATTCTCTGTAATATCAATTTCGTCTATTTTTAATTGGTGTCCCAAATCTTGTAACTTTTTCTACCGAAACACGAGTACTACTTTATATTAGAATGAGAATATCCTACATAGCTACAAAAGAACCTTTGTGTGTTTGACAAGTTTATTGTCAAAGCAGACACCGCCATTGTTTGTTGCTTCTACTGCAACAATTGTTCTTGAAAAAATATTATGTGCATAGTCTGGTATATTTTTATATTGTCAACAAAAATTACTACTAAGAGGAGTTTGGCTACTGCCCCTTTCTCCTTTCCAAAACAATAAAAGACTTAAGCCTTTTATGTAATTTCCGTTTTATTTAAAACTATATGTATCTTTAACAGTGTGCTTTTGTATTTCAAAAAAACTACGAAAAAAAAAAAAAAAAAAAAAATCATAGGCAGCGCAGAAGCGGTGCCTAAGTAAAGAATAATGTTGGCACAATGTATTTTTTTTCAGATCAGAGGGATCTAGTAAGAGTCAGTGATAAGAGGGCAGCTACCCTCTCCACTAGTCCCCGAAGTCACGCCACGCCGAAATGACGGCGGCGAATGTGTGATTCAGTATCGGCGGCAGCGCGCCACCAGGCACACCAAAATTTTTTTGGCGGCGCGCCGCCGATTTTAGACTGGCGGCGCGCCACGGCAAGCCAATTTTTCTAATTAAAAAAATAATAAAAATTCCACTTCACCAAGCACGTTCAACCTCGATTTTAGTAAGGATTTTTAAATGGTTGGCTAAAAACATACAAGAACAATATGACAAAACAGGAATTTTTTGGGCCGTGCTGAAAGTGTTTATGTTCACTGTCGATCAGACCAAGTAGAATTCTCATTTATAGCCACTAGACCCAGGGAAACCTATGTTGTGTTTATGTTTAACATCGCATTGTTCCCATTAAATCCCGTGTTTAGTCATTTCCTTCTTGTTAATGATTTGGGCTAATGTGTGTATAACTTTCAAAGTTTGAAGTTCAAACATCTCCTGTTCATCAAATACATACTAAAAGGAAGTAAAAAAAAACAAAACAAAACAAACAAATAACAACATTGAAAAAACACTGTATACAAATCAGATACCATGGCTTAACAACACCAACAATTTTAAATCAGCGGTTACATCACTTCAGTTACAATTGATTTAACAAAAGTCAGTTTGTTCACTCTGCCTGGATCCATTGATCTTTTTGCAGTCACTATCAGTCCTGTCGTGCTAAAAAGCCGTTTAGCTGGGGCACATGTGGCCGGTACAGCCAGAACCTGACGAGCGTAAACTGCCACTCGCGGGATCTGATACTAGTACTGGACCTTGGGGTCCCACAGAATGCCGCAAAGGGGCTTCTTCTTTGCATCTGCTGAAATAAGTTGTTTTATAAGGGAGAACAAACCTGCACCTTCACCATAGAGCTCCTGCGCACTAAACTACAGGAGGAACTAAACTGCACCTTTACCCTCTTTTCTTATCAACACGGAATAACCCTCGGAAATTCTTTTCTGAAAGAAGTGGTCAATATATAACGTTTCAAGTCAAAGTTTAAGGCTGCTTCAACTTCAGTGTGCTCTGCTAACTGTGCAAAAAAATGTAATTCATTTCTATAGATATATTTCTATACTAACCAAGCGGGAAACTACCGCAAATCAGTATCGATAAATAAATGAAACCCAAAACGAAGAAAAACAACAATAAATAACTGAGTCAAACTCAAAACGACCAGAAATTAACATAAGTTGGGCTCAAAACCCATGTGCCTTCCCAAGGCCAAACATAATTTTCACTTTACTGAAAAAATATAAATGTTTTTACTTTTATAACTTTAATAAATTATATAATATTAACATTTTGATTACTAAATATCAGTATATGTATATTAAACTGACAATGCATATTCATTTGTATTTTTGTCATTAAAGTGCAATATATGTTCTGGCCTTGGGTTTTGAGCTCAACTTATGTTATTTTCAGCTCGTTTTTAGTTTGACTCGGTTATTTATTGTAACTCAAAACGTTCGTTTTGGGTTTCATTTATTTATCGATGCTAAGTTGTGATAGTTTCGCGTTTGGTAGATTATTTGACTTTAATTTTGCTCATTTTTGGTTTAATGGAGTTCTTTATTTTTCTTTGAAAAACTTATTTTGTGGAAACAGTTTTTTTTAATTAATATCTGTTTGTTTTATATTGATATAGTCTTTTCAGGGAAAAAGAAAATCATACTTTAAATCTTTTTGTTTTTTTAAGAATTTATAGTTTGGCCTGCTATTTGTATGCTGGAAAACAATTTTCAGCAAAATTTAACAACATAGACCCTTATAAAAATCTGGACACAAATAGTAGTGTTTAACTTAGTTTCATACCTCCTCTAGTTGACCTGAAATGGAAAACTTGATAACATTCGCAAAAAAATTTGTTTACTTTCTTTGATAGCTTGGAAACAATTACGCTTTTTTGATTTGGTCAAATTTTAAGAGCAGAAGAAGCCCTGAAAGTTTGAACATAATACCGTCAGTAGTTCTTGAGATAATGCTTAGATGCCTTATTGTGAATTAGCATAAACACAGTGCATTTTGATTTAATCTTAAGGCAACATTTACTTTTTAAACATAAAGTTAATTGGGTGGGTGGGGGTGGGAGGGGGATTAGTTTCCCTCTAATCAATTTCGACTATTAAAAAGGACATCAGCCCTTTCTATTTTCAATCGAATGAGCCCTTTTCGAAGTTCCTACGAAAACTCCTTAGATACGAAGTGCCCTGGTCTAAACAACAACAACAACAAAAAAATGATACATTTTACCCACATCGATCTCTACTATAAAAATGTCAAGCCTTCCAATCACTTTCGATTATTAAAAAGGGCACTAGGCTTTTTGATTTCCAAACTAATGATCCCTTTTTGAGTTTCTACGACAACACTTTCTATAAACACCTTGGTGCCCCTAGGGCATAAATTACAACCCATACCCTAAGGTCTGTGAGGGTGGTTATCATCCTCTAAGACCTAATTTCCAGAACTTTCAACTACGTTAAACAAAATGGCCATCTCAAAATTTAGATTGGATGTGTTTGGGAAAATGGTGGGCGTGGAAAGGGTGTTAGTTGCCTTCCAATCATTTTCGTTTATTAAAAAAGGGCACAAGCCACTCCAATATCTAATTGAATGAGCCCTTTTCGAAGTTTCTACGACAACTTCTTCGATATGAAGTGCCACGGTCTAAAGGAAAAAATAATAAATAATACATTGTACCAACATCGTTCTTATATACCTTCAGGGTATAACTACAAAACCCTTGCCCTAAAGGTTGTGGGGGAGTAACCTCCTCAAAAAACATATTTTCTCTCTGGAAATCAGTTACTCTGAACAAAATGGCTATCTTAAAATTTTGATTGGATTTGTTTGGGGAAAGGGTGGGCGTGGAAGGGGTATTAGCTGCCT